>NC_056725.1:816269113-816358236 GCF_019279795.1 Protopterus annectens
GCCCTTCTTCCCTTATTCTTTCTCCTACTCCTTCTTACCTATTTCCTACCCACACTACCCTCTCATATAAAAAAAAAATTGAGGTGTGTCTATCCAATGACAAAAACATTGTATCAATCCTCTCTCACCTTCTCCAGCACAAACCCTCTTAATGTTTCCCTTGTGTGTTCACCTCTTTGCTTGTCTCCCTTTCTTTCAATTTTTTTTTATCTCGCCCTTTCTAGTCTTTAATAAAACCATCAGGGTGTTCAAAAAAGGATACCCCTATATAAAACATTATTAAACCCTTCTTCTTTTTTTAAATCATTTTTAAGTGTTGTGCAGTCCACAGTTTCCTTAAATTAGTCACATTCACCTGTGATATTTGAACATAATAAAAAAAAGTAACATGAACCCTCAGGTTTTGGTGAAGTAATTTGCAACTGTGAAAATTAAACTTTACACAATTTACTCTTTTGAGAGAACTATGTGTGTTTTCAAAAGAAGAATTCACTTTTCTGTATTCCTTGTAAATGACTTTCACTACCCTTATTTTCATACTCATGTAGCACCGTTATTCACAGATACATGTTTGCAAAGATTCACACTATGAATACCAACCATAATCTGTCTGGAAGCCCCCAGCTTTATCTCCTCTACAATAAATTGGTTCTTAGGCTACTTTCCGGGCAAAACCTTTACCATCAGATAACCAATACTTTGCCATCTCCTCAAAATATCTTTGCAGGCATACCACAAAGTTTAAATTTAGATCAAGTTTTTTCAGACTTTTCATTTTCACCTTTCCAGTGACCTGAAATTATTCAACTTAAGTATTTATACAAGGGATTTAGTAGTCTTTGAATCTGAACTTTACCACAAAAAAATCTTAGACAACATTCAAATAATTCTAAATTAACTCTTTATCTGACTACACAATAATCAACTTAACAGTGAATGCTAAAAAAAATAAACCAGAAAAAAAAGTTAAATGCTCTTTAGTACACAGAAAACATTAATAAAAGCTAGTCAAACCTTGCAGCACCTCTTACTACAAACAAATTGCACATGCATTCTCCTTTAAACACCTAGTTTTGAGTCTTGATCTTTCATTAACTATATCAGTTTTCATCAATAACATACATGCAAAATAAATGAAACCCCATACATCTGCCACAAATGTTCTCCCTTCCTTACCCCTGAAGGAAGAGTGGCAACAGGTACAAGCAGAACATGATCTATCCCTCCTTTCCCAGGCTTCAGAGACAAACTCAAAACCAACCATGTTCCTATTCACACAATGCAACATTACTAAAAAAAAATAACCTCTGCTGACCATCCATTCTCTGGGAATGTATGAAAACAGTTTTTAAAATGTATATGTCTAATTGCATGTCTGTGTATATTTTATTGCTGTTATTCTTCTTTCGGCTTTTCCCGGTTAGGGGTCACCACAGCAGAACTCCGGTCCGCTAATGATTGGCATTCAACCGCGGGTAGGACATGCAGACTCCACACAGAAGGCACTCCAGCCGAGAATCGAACGGGAGAACCTCTTGTTGTGAGGCGACAGTGCTACCGTTGCACCACTTGCAGCTGACCAAATTCACATCTATGTAGAAAACATTTTTCTGGACAGTGGCTAAAATGGCTCTATCTAGGATCACCCCCCCCCCCAAACACACACACACAAAATGAGGTAACCAAAACTATTTTATCTGTGCAGTGACAGATAAAGTGACATACAGGCTGTGTACTGGTAGATTATACAAACAATAATGACTATAGGTAACAACACAGTTAACCTTTGAGATGGCTCTTAAGCTACATCATAAGATGTAGAATGAAACTCTGGAGGTCATGTTAATAACATGAGAGCCTCACAAGCATTACTGTTATTATCACTGTTTCATTAGCCATTGCTGTTATAGCATATTGCACTACCATGCAATATAAAATATATGTCAAACAATGAAAATGAAACTGAAGCAGGGAAGCCTGTTGTTGCAATAACTAATTCTTCAGGACTGTTAGGTGTTTTTAAGGTATGCTGTGCAATGCTATAATATGCTAAGTAAAAAGGCAGTATAAGTAGGAAGTAGGCAAATAACGTAGTTAGGAAATTATAACAAATGTATTTCACCACTGAATATGTGCATATAGCAGTTAACCACACACTGCAGACAGACAGGTGATGACTGCTGAATTAGTCCCAGAGGGGGCTTAAGTTTCCTGACTAATGCAAGTATAAGGGTTTCCTCATTCACACACCTGGGCTGACTGCACACGCTCCATTCTCTTGAGTGGACCATTAAGGATTCAGTCTGTTTCACTGGGCAAAGCGTATATTTTACATATGTATAAGTAAGCACATTTGTTTGGCTTTAGTGAAGGTCCATGAATACTGAGAAGGTTATTTGACTTGTTCTGAGTCACGCAGTGCAGAAGAGGAGATTACAAGAACTAAACAAAGGTCTGTTTGCTGAAAACATGCAAACTCATTTAATGTTTATTAGTCTAAATGGACAGGAAAAGAAAAGATCAGAGTTTGAAATATGCCACTATATCTCTTGCGTTTCCCATATTTTAGGTAGTATATCTGGAAAAATCTATGATTGATTCATATCGCAGTCTCTTAGGGAATTTATTTTTGGACAGTATATTTGGATTTCTGAACTTTAATTCCTCACAAATGCCACTCTATTCAAAACTGCCATCATACATTAGAAATTCCGTAATTTTCATCTTTCTTTTCATGTTACTGTTTTTGTTATCTGACTTAATTGTGTGTATGTGTGCCATACCTCTCAACCTCTTACCGCAAAAAACCTAGACAAAACCTGACAAAGTGGTGGGACAAAGGCCCAAAATAGGGGCATTTTTTAAATATTGCTCTTATAAACTTAGAAAGTTGCTAGAGTAACAGGGTTTAACATACATTAACCGAAGTATTTGAAGTCTGAAACTCAAATGTTTGTAATTATTTAATGACTTCAGTTCTCAGATTTCCCTTGTCATTTGCCAAAAAAAGACAAATTTTATGAGGAACAGACCAAAAAAAAATGAGCCAAAAATCTCAACAGTTGAGAGGTATGTGTGCATGTGCACGTGTGTGTGGAACATAATATCACACTTTTTGGTAGCACTCCAATGTTTAGAAGTAGGACAAGACTGAAAGACTTCACGCTGTGGGATTACATATGCCCTAAATAAGGTTACTTTCTAGTGCACTAAACTGGGGAATTAATGTGGGATACTAATGTACAGTTCACTCCTGTGGTAAGTTAGGGGAACATGACCTATATTCAAGTCTTTACTATGTACAGCTCATATGCATATGAAACCAAACTGTATCAGGAAAAGAGGGTTGTTATCTGGCAAATTAGAAAAAGCTCCTTAATGTTTGGGTACCACTGCATATTTTCTAACTTGGCCTGAGTACGAGGACAGGAATGGCTTTCACTTTGAAGCCCATGACAGATAGGAGAAACTATAGCAGTGGCTGAGGTGGGGCACATCAGTCACCCATGTTCCCATGAGTGCTGATAGGAAATACAAGATCTAAAGACAAACAGGAAGTACCAAATGCATTCATGTTTTCTCCTACTGATGGGGTTCAGTAGATATAAGGTCTTCTCAGGCTGGTTCTGATCAAACTAATTGACTAAATCATCACTGATATATTCCTTAGTGTCTTTGTGGTAATCTTTCTCAGTTTGCAGCAGCCCAATATATTTTTTTCTGTTTACTCAACATTTGGTTTCCAAGTTTGATCAATACTGTTTCACGAATATTATACTCCCAAGTGGAATGTAACATGCCACATCAGCTCTTTAATTACAGGATACTTGCGGTTCATAGCAGCCAGACTAGAATGGCTAAATGACCTTTGACTTCCTAGGGTAATTGCATGCTGATTGGCTGGTTTTAGGTTACAGTGAAAGCAATTAATTCTATCACTTACAGGGATTTCTTTCATTAAAAAGGGTTAAAATGGCAAAATGTCCCACAGAGGTTCCGGTGGCCTACATGAATCTGTATACCATTTCAGAGTACAATGTGGAATTTACCTTCCTTGCAACATTCAGCTTTTTGTTTTCTTTGAACTTGTAGAAAGAAGTGTCACTCACACAATATAAGCTAAAGAAGATGGGTAATCAGAAATATGTCTCTCAACCTTTGTTGTTTTTCTTCACTTGGCTCCAAAACAAGAGAATTCTGTGGAAAATGCCTTAAAGTGATGATGCTGAAACCTCAGAGCGTGCATGTCTTCCATTAATCACCCTAGTGTGAGATCAGTGATTTTAATCTGTATTTACATACAGTTGGGAATGCTGGGCCTTTAGTTCTTCATTCCAGGGCTTTAGAGATGTTACAAATAGTTTATTCATCTGGCTGTGCCAAAAATATATATTTATTTATTTGTTTGTCGTAAACTTGGTAAGTAGACTGTCTGCGTACCCTTTTTACTCACAACCCAGGCACAAGGCAAGTATCATAATAAATACTCTAGTCATACGCAGCGGAGCAGTTAAACTTTAATGCAGTTTTGGAAAAATAGGTATGTATTTTGCAGTATTTACGAAGGGAAAATAATTTATAATATTTGCAAGATGAGAAAACTTCAACATAGTTTTACAATTGACACATGATAACAGATTCCATTAGTTTTCATATATTATCATCCACTGTCTAAAAGGCATTTATGTACACCAGATAAAGGCAAAAAATGTAGTAAATGTTCTTTATGCACAAAACCATCATTAATATTCTTAAGGGTAGGAGATGCCTCACTTTGCATGTGTTGTAAATGGCTACAAAATCATCAGGCCAACCAAATAATAAACTAGCTTCAGTTAGACAGTGCAGAATAAAATGCTTTAAGTGTGCTGACTAAAAGCTTAGGTAGTTAAATGAGATAACTGTAAAGAAAGACAACTGTTATAAAAACAGAGGTCATGGGGAACTAGCTCTGATAATTCAAAACAGTACTTTCATAACTGCAAGCCTGGTTCAGAGTGTAAGACATATGAGGATAATTTATTGAATTATTTCATGGTTAAACTTAGTGTGCATCCGGCAGACTATTACTATGTGAAAATATGCATGTCGTTTAAATGCAAGGGTCAGCATTACTTATCCTTGCATCCCTTTTAAATCACTAAAGGAATGCTCATATGCATAAAGTGCACTTGCTATAAGTGCATAAGCAGGGAGCCTGAGCAATTAAAACTGTATTGTAAAATCTTTCCCAACTTTTCCATTCCATTTTTCCTCGGTCTTTGCCAGCTTTTCCAGCCAAGAAACCTTATGATTTCCAGATTTTGTGTCAAATTGTTATCTGTGATTTCTGCGGGGTATATATGTGGGACCACAACACCACATAACTCTGTATTTATTATGGAACATATGTGTGACCACAGCACCACTCTTTCTGATTGTGAGAGGGGTAAAGGTGAGGCCATAGTGCCACTTTATTCTCTGTGATTACTCAGGGAGTATATATGGGACTATAGGGGGCTAGTAATATGGATGCTTGGTTTACAATGGACATCTTAGATAATGCTACAGGTTTGCACTGTCTCAGATAATAAAAGGCACACACAGGCTCAAGGTAGTGATACAGGTTTAAACAGACAGGTAATGATGCAGGTTTACACAGGCTGAGGTAATAATACAGGTTTAAACAGGTTCAAATAATGATGCAGGTTTACACAGGCTCAGGTAATGATGCGGGTTTACACAGGCTCAGGTAATGATGCAGGTTTACACAGGCTCAGGTAATGACGCAGTTTTAAACAGGTTCAAGTAATAATGCAGGTTTACACAGGCTCAGGTAATGATGCAGGTTTACATAGGCTCAGATAATGATACAGGTTTACATAGGCTCAGGTAATGATGCAGGTTTACACAGGCTCAGGTAAGGATACAGGTTTACACAGGCTCAGGTAGTAATATAGGTTTAAACAGGCTCAGGTAATGATGCAGGTTTACACAGGCTCAGGTAATGATACAGGTTTAGAAAGGCTCAGGCAATGATACAGGTTTACACAGCTCAAACGATGCACATTTACACAGACTCGGGTAGTGATACAGATTTGCACAGGCTCAGGAGATGATACAGGTTTATACAGGATCGGGCAATGATACAGGTTTGCACAGGCTCAGGTAATGATACAGGTTTACACAGCTCAAACATGATGCAGATTTACACAGACACAGGTGGTGATACAGGTTTGCACAGGCTCAGGAAGTGATACAGGTTTGCACAGGTTCAGGAAATGATACAGGTTTATACATGATCTGGCAATGATGCAGATTTACACAGACTCAGGTGGCGATACAGGTTTGCACAGGCTCAGGAAGTGATATAGGTTTACACAGGCTCAGGAAGTGATACAGGTTTGCACAGGTTCAGGAAATGATACAGGTTTATACATGATCTGGCAATGATGCAGATTTACACAGACTCAGGTGGTGATACAGGTTTGCACAGACTCAGGTGGTGATACAGGTTTGCACAGGCTCAGGAAGTGATACAGGATTGCAGAGGACCTGGTAATGATATAGGTTTACACAGGCATAGGTAGTGATACAGGTTTGCACATGCTCAGGAGATGATACAGGTTTATACAGGATCGGGCAATGATACAGGTTTGCACAGGCTCAGGTAATGATACAGGTTTACACAGCTCAAACATGATGCAGATTTACACAGACACAGGTGGTGATACAGGTTTGCACAGGCTCAGGAAGTGATACAGGTTTGCACAGGTTCAGGAAATGATACAGGTTTATACATGATCTGGCAATGATGCAGATTTACACAGACTCAGGTGGTGATACAGGTTTGCACAGACTCAGGTGGTGATACAGGTTTGCACAGACTCAGGAAGTGATACAGGTTTGCACAGGTTCAGGAAATGATACAGGTTTATACATGATCTGGCAATGATGCAGATTTACACAGACTCAGGTGGTGATACAGGTTTACACAGACTCAGGTGGTGATACAGGTTTGCACAGGCTCAGGAAGTGATACAGGATTGCAGAGGACCTGGTAATGATATAGGTTTACACAGGCATAGGTAGTGATACAGGTTTGCACATGCTCATGTAATGATGCAGGTTTACACAGCTCAAACATGATGCAGATTTACACAGACACAGGTGGTGATACAGGTTTGCACAGACTCAGGTGGTGATACAGGTTTGCACAGGCTCAGGAAGTGATACAGGATTGCAGAGGACCTGGTAATGATATAGGTTTACACAGGCATAGGTAGTGATACAGGTTTGCACATGCTCATGTAATGATGCAGGTTTATGCAGCTCAGATAATAATGCAGATATCCCCAAACCCAGATAATGAAACAGGTTAACACAAGCTTAGCTAACAATACAGGGTGAAACACTGGAAGCCTGCTTGATATCATTCTTCAGGGTGGGCCTTCTGGTAGCTTTTATATTATTTGTCCTGTTTCTTCAGTGAGTAACTTCTTACAGATGAGTTATTTTAGTTTGCAGTGTCCTTTATCCAAAAAAAAAAAATGCAAATCTGTGAAACATTATAATGGAGATACAAAAGCACCAAATGCCAACATTATGTGACAGCAGTGCTACCCACAATGGAAGGAATCATACATTGAGGAATGATGACAGAAAAGACAAGTTAACAAGATAAGTCTATAAAAGTGATATTATATTCAAGAACAGAAGGCACATTCACTTACTTCCGTAGGCATTAAGCAATGCATCCCCAGTTTTTTACAAGATGCTGCCTGTGATCTGTATAGCTAGTAACCTCCTACCACTTACATCCATGGTAAAACTATAACCCTAAGGGGAATCATTGCCATGTTTGAGCTAAACATAATGAAACATTCTTCAAAATTAGTAATGTGTATGGTGGGGATAAAAAATACACTGACCCCCGGATTCATGAAGCTCAGCGTAAGGCCGGTGTAAGGCCTGCGCCGGCCATGCGGCGTATAAATGGTGTAGTAGCGCCATATGCATATTAATGAAGGTGTACCGCTACCACATCCACGTGCATAGGACACGTGCGCGAGTGCATGGGGCATTACTAAGCTGCGTCCGGAGGCGTGTCAATGTCGGCTGGCGATGAGCAACCTAAACTGCTGAATATTATAGCCTGCCTGCAATAGTAATTGCACCTATCAGTGTCTGTGGATAATGAAACGTATGCAAAGCATGCAAGACAGTTCCCGGCCACACAAAATGGAGAACCAAACAGAAATGCCTGCAACACAATATGAGTTTCCATCCATGGAACAAATGATATTTAAAATCGTGTGTCTGTAATGTACTGCACTGTCAGAAGTTATACCCAGTGGAAGTAAAGCGCATCATGTCAGCGCGCCGCCAATACACACGTCGGGCCCCATGGGCATGGTCACCAGCAGTCCCACAGTGGTAGTGATAGTACACAGCTGGGCAGTTGTGGCTATATAACAATCATAAAGAAACCTGACAGTCCAAATTGTATACCAAACACACACAAACATATGTATATTAAAATGTGCTATACACATGAACAGGAACGTAACCGTCACATACACATAGGATGCCATATGCGGAACCGGGATATCCAAAAGCAGAACCCAGTGGCCTAATGGATAAGGCATTGGCCTCCTAAGCCAGTGATTGTGGGTTTGAGTCCCATCTGGGGTGATATAATCTTGATACTGCTCAGACAAGCTCCACGTGGGTTTACAGAGTGGTCCTAGCAGCAGGGAACTCAGAAAAGCGACTACCTTCTGGATTTAAGTATCTTTGCTTTTTTTTCACTTGGAATAGCTTCTGTAATTTACCTTGAACTAGCCTGAACTGTTTTTTAACTGATTGCTGCATTATTTTAAAATCTGCACTTAAAGTTACATTTTAGTCGAATTTGATTAAAAGTTTGCTTGTTTGTTTGTTTGTTTAATTTAACTGTGGAGGCTGCCCACTAAAGTGTGCTAGCCTGTGTAACTAATTTATCACTGTTTCTGCATTTTCTGTGTGTTTCTACCAAAAAAACAAAAAAACAAAAATAATCCTTGTTTTCCCGCCTTCCTCGACTAGTTTAGACCAGTTTACAGGCATTGCTGTATTCTGGGCTGTGGTGTAGTTCCTGTGTTGTCCATTACCTTACTTGGATAGAAGGAAGTTTCTTTGCTCACCAGTGGGAGTGGGGAGCCTTGAGCAGCCTACCTGTTCTTGGGGGAAGTGACCTCAGCACAAGAAGCTGTAGTAATTGGTTGTTTTGGACCATTTCTAGCTCTTTTGTAGTTCACTGTTTAAAATCCGCCTCTGGGCGTTTTTTCTGGCTGTACTGCTCAGACAAGCTCCACGTGGGTTTACAGAGTGGTCCTAGCAGCAGGGAACTCAGAAAAGCGACTATCTTCTGGATTTAAGTATCTTTGCTTTTTTTCACTTGGAATAGCTTCTGTAGCTTACCTTGAACTAGCCTGAACTGTTTTTTGACTGATTGCTGCATTATTTTAAAATCTGCACTTAAAGTTACATTTTAGTCGAATTTGATTAAAAGTTTGCTTGTTTGTTTGTTTGTTTAATTTAACTGTGGAGGCTGCCCACTAAAGTGTGCTAGCCTGTGTAACTAATTTATCACTGTTTCTGCATTTTCTGTGTGTTTCTACCAAAAAACCCAAAAAAATAATCCTTGTTTTCCCGCCTTCCTCGACTAGTTTAGACCAGTTTACAGGCATTGCTGTATTCTGGGCTGTGGTGTAGTTCCTATGTTGTCCATTACCTTACTTGGATAGAAGGAAGTTTCTTTGCTCACCAGTGGGAGTGGGGAGCCTTGAGCAGCCTACCTGTCCTTGGGGGAAGTGACCTCAGCACAAGAAGCTGTAGTAATTGGTTGTTTTGGACCATTTCTAGCTCTTTTGTAGTTCACTGTTTAAAATCCGCCTCTGGGCATTTTTTTCTGGCTGTACTGCTCAGACAAGCTCCACGTGGGTTTACAGAGTGGTTCTAGCAGCAGGGAACTCAGAAAAGCGACTACCTTCTGGATTTAAGTATCTTTGCTTTTTTTTCACTTGGAATAGCTTCTGTAGCTTGCCTTGAACTAGCCTGAACTGTTTTTTAACTGATTGCTGCATTATTTTAAAATCTGCACTTAAAGTTACATTTTAGTCGAATTTGATTAAAAGTTTGCTTGTTTGTTTGTTTGTTTAATTTAACTGTGGAGGCTGCCCACTAAAGTGTGCTAGCCTGTGTAACTAATTTATCACTGTTTCTGCATTTTCTGTGTGTTTCTACCAAAAAAACAAAAAAACAAAAAAATAATCCTTGTTTTCCCGCCTTCCTCGATTAGTTTAGACCAGTTTACAGGCATTGCTGTATTCTGGGCTGTGGTGTAGTTCCTGTGTTGTCCATTACCTTACTTGGATAGAAGGAAGTTTCTTTGCTCACCAGTGGGAGTGGGGAGCCTTGAGCAGCCTACCTGTCCTTGGGGGAAGTGACCTCAGCATAAGAAGCTGCAGTAATTGGTTGTTTTGGACCATTTCTAGCTCTTTTTGTAGTTCACTGTTTAAAATCCATGTTTGCACGGCTTTGCGCGGTTGTGCACATAGCGCAGTGCCGGGTAAACAAGGTTAAACTTTTTCTGACTCCACCAAGTCTGCTCTTCAAATTTTCCCTTAAGGAAGCTCTACTCTTAGTATAACCAGACTACTCACTGTATTATAAGCCTAGCACTTGTTCTCAATACTTCTCTACTAAGTAAGAACTCTCGTACTAAGTAAAGCACTACATCTACTTACCACCCCTGTGAATATCCACTTCCCTTAAAGGTATACCACTCCCTTATACTGTTCTAGCATGTCAAGTGGTAGATTACTGGCATCGTCTCCAGTTCAGCTGGTCAATCTGGGTATCTTGAGACAATGCTACAATTGCCTCATGTACACAGACAACCCTCTCCTCCTCCCAACAAACACAAATACATGTGAGAGATGCAACTATATAGCCAAACTGGAGGCTGAACTCTCTCAACTCAGGGCTGGCATGACCAGACAGGAGGAGATGGCAACCACACACACAACAATCCCAGTCCCGCATAGACCTACCACAACTGCAAACCAAACACATAAAAACACAAAGACATATTCGGAGGCTCTAATAAAAAACTTACCAAAACAACAGAGGCTCCCAAAGCAGACATCCAAAAATCCACCACCTCAAAACAAAACACATGCAACACATACTTCGATAAATCAGTGTGTCGACCAATCGCAGCCCTTAAGGCCAGACACCTTGCCTGATACACTAGTAATAGGTGACTCCATATTCAGACACACTGATGTCCCACTGACCAGGCTGAACAAGGAGAAGGTGACTGTGAACTGTCTATTGGGAGCTAGGATCCACCACATAACACACGCACTCAGGTCACTCCAAAGCAAGTACAAATATGACTCCGTCATTGTCCATGCTGGTGTGAATGACCTGAGACGTACCTCCCTGGACTACATGAAAAGAGACATAGAGGAGCTCTCCGATTATGTAGCCCAGGCTGATATGACCCTGACCCTGAGCAGCATCTTGCCCTCACCAAAAATGATACCACAATACAAAGACAAGATGATCAGCTTTAACAATTGGCTCAAGTACTGGTGTCATTCTAAGGGGATCCAATGTCTGTCTGCCTGGGATGATATGTTGGACAAGCCATGCTGCTTCAAGGGATGGCTTACACCTGTCACCACTGGGCTTCCGGATATTGGCTAAGGCTCTTGCCACCCCATAGTGCCTTTTTAGGCAAGGCTCAAAAGACAAACCCACCTCCTTAGAAAACAAAAATGGAAAGAAACTAAGGGTAATGCTGCTCAATGCCAGAAGTCTAAATCTCAAGATGCAGGCAATTGATGCACTCCTCAGCATGGAGAACATCGACGCCTGTGCAGTAACTGAAACCTGGTTCAAGGCTCCTGAGAGCACCCCAGCACTACCAGGCTATACCGTATCATGCTTTTGGCCCCAAAACCGGGCGAACCACAAAGGGAGGGGAGTGTCCATATTCATAAAGGACACCCACACCTCCAGGTTAGTAGCAACACATGAAGCATCAGAGACCATACAGGTGCAACTAACCATAGGCAAAACTGCTATACAACTGGTAGCATGTTACAGACCACCCTCCCAATCTCAAGAACCCCACTCAGCCTTCCTGAAGACATTGGAGGATATGAATGTATCACAAAATACCATCATACTGGGAGACTTCAACTACCCAAACATAGATTGGGTACATTATTCTAGCCCTAATACCCTAGCCCAAAGGTTTCTGGAATTCATAAATTCAAATGCACTGGAACAACTAGTCACCTCTCCCACTAGGGGAGATAATATACTAGACCTGATCATCACAAACATGGGTACAAAATGCTCCACACCGGAAGTATACCCCTCACTAGTGAGATCTGACCACAAACTAATCACCCTGGATGTGCATATCCCACCTCCAACCCAGCGCAAAAGACCACAGTGAAAAACTTCTCAAAAGCAGACTTCACTCTTCTTAAGACTGAGATGGTATCCTTTAAGCCCACTGTGCCAGTGGATACCACATCCCATAATGCCGAATCCTTCACAAATGCTTTTTATGGACATCTCCAAGAATGCATGGATCATGCAATCCCAAACAAATCCAAGTCCCTCTCCACCAAATGTAAGCGTCCTGTCTGGTGGACCTCAGCCATGAACAAATTGTATAACAAAAGAAGGAAGCTACTGCACGTCAGAGCGAAATCCCATGAAGGGAAGACATCTCTGATCAACATTAGCAGAAAACTGCGTTCTCTCAAAAAACATCCAAGGCAAACTTTGAGAGAAAAATCGCTAAGGACACTAAAGATAACCACAAAGCCTTCTTCAACTATGTTAGAAACCTGGGCGGAAACCCTCAGATATGCTCAGAGTTGGTTCACAACAACAAAAAATACACTGAACCCACAGATATTGCTAACATTCTGACTGACAGGTTCAGTGCAAATTTCTCCCCTCCTTCACCCCCAAAAGAAGAAATACTTATCCCAGCTGAATGTAATCTTCCTGTCATCTCAGATGTCCAAGTAAGAACCGCCCTAAACAAAGCAAAAAACACAGCATCAATAGGACCTGACGGTATCCCGGGGTGCATGTTACGTGAACTCCAAGAGGAGCTAAACCCACACATAAAAATGCTAATTAACCTTAGCCTTACTTCGGGATATGTACCTGAACACTGGCGTACAGCAACAGTGGTCCCACTCCACAAGGGGGGTGCCTCTACAGACCCTGGAAACTACCGCCCCATAAGCTTAACTAGCCTGGTCGGCAAAGCTATGGAAAGAATCATTATGGAACTCATAAACAGAGACATAGGGGACCTACAGACACTTGACCCCACCCAGTTCGGCTTTGTAAAGGGCAGATCCTGCCTTTTAAACCTGGTTGACTTTTTCGAAACAGTCACTAGAGCTATTGATGAGGGCAAAGCAGTCCATACAGCATACCTGGACTTGGCTAAGGCCTTCAAAACAATACCCCACTCAGGCATCATAGATAAGCTAAACAGCTTAAAAGTAAACCCTTATGTAACTAGATGGGTTGCAAATTGGCTAAAGGACAGAACCCATAAAGTTTAAATTGCTGGAGCAATGTCAGACTCAAAGCCAGTCACAAGTGGTGTCCCACAGGGATCTGTCCTGGGACCCCTCTTGTTCAGCATTTATTTCTCAGATGTTAAAGCAAACATGGGAGGGCTGTAGCTGACAAAGTTCGCAGATGACTGCAAACTAGGCGCCATAGTCGATACACCAGCAGACACACACATCCTACAAAAAGGCCTCACTGAAATGGACAACTGGTGCCATAGTCACGGCCTTAAACTAAATGCCAAAAAATGTATAGTCATCCCTTTTGGAAAAAACAAAGTACCCACAAATTATCACATAGACAGCAACCCACTGAATATGGAAAAAGTAATCAGAGACCTAGGGACCCAAGTAGACAGCGACCTCTCATTTGACACCCACGTTGCCAAAGTGGTTAGAAAAACATTCTACCTTGCACACCTCATCATGAAGGGATTCACATCCAGATCCAAAGATGTCATTGTACCCCTATATTCCTCCCTCATCAGACCCATGATTGAGTACAATGCCCCATTTGGTATGTACCTCACCCGGCATTTGCAACAGCTGGAGAGACCACAAAATTACCTCACCAAAAGGATCAAGGGTCTCCAACATATGTCTTATTCTGCCAGACTAAAGAAACTTCAGCTCTATTCAGTAGCATACCGCCTGCTCAGAGGTGATCTCTGCCTGACGTACAAGGCCATGTCCAATCAGGATCTGATGGACATGCTCCACCTCAAAAAATCCAAATCCATCAGGACCATGAGAGCTAAAGACTTAAACCTCAGCACAAGTATGAATAGGACATGCTGGAGGGATAGATTCATAACCCAGAGGCTTCCCATGCTTTGGAACAGGATCCCAGTTCGTATTAGGCAGAGTCCCTCACTGACTCTCTTCAAGAGAAATCTTGATGAGTGGATGGGAGATCGTAAGTTTACCCCAGGGGTCACATCTGTGTCACTGCTAGACAGGGGCACAGTAAACTAATTCTATTATATAAGGGGACCTTCACTGTGTCACTACTAGACAGAGGCGCAGTATTCTAGATTTATTCTGTACATTTTTGTACCATTTCATGGGGTGGCAAAAGCCACATCACTATGGCTAGGCTTACAAATGCCCCAGGGCAGATAGCCTAGTACTATACTATGAAACTATGAAAAGCAATACACAACAACCCCTGTATAGCACATAACTCGCACCCATGTCCAAATGTCCACCAAATCCAGCTACCAGCCTTGCGCATCTGTACACCTACACATAGCGAGTACTCTCCATATGTAGTAGGAAGTATCATCCTAGGCAGCGTCAGGATTGCAAATATGTATCCCACGTTTGTAAACATCCCATCACAGGTACGTAAATCCAAATGGCCGCGCGTTAATGTGTCGGCAAAATGTGTGTACATCCCGCATGGGATAAGTAACCTGTTGAAACCTCAGAGTTGTTTACATGCCACGGTGTCCATTACTGTACACATCTGGACAAAACATGTATGTGTAGTCACGGTACTGTTCAGTTTCTACACAGACATGCAAATCATACTACGCAGGATGGAACAGCTGTCCACCATGCAGGTCACCACACTAGGGTTGCCACCTGTTCAGATGGCCAAGGTGGGACATCCCTTGTAGAAATGTGAGAATTTGCAGGATAAAACATACCCCCGGCCAGTGCAAAGGACAGAATTACACATCTATGCCAAGATAAAAGCTTATGCATTTGAATAGCTTATGCTATCCCAAATAATAGTTATGTGTACCAGATACAAAATACCTGTATCATGCCACTAGTAAAGAAAATAAGAAATATAGTATTGTCTTAAAATCACAGGACATTTTCCATGTCTTAGGTGTCGTCGCAGGACACAACTGTCCAAAGTGGGACCTCCCCTCACAAAGAGGAACAAGTGGTAACCCTACTTCCCACTGAATTATCGACAGTATATATTCAACTCAATCACATACCGACACCACCTCTCAACCTATTACAGCAACAAAACCTGGACAAAGCCAAAAAGGATGGGTGGACAAATAGGGACAGATGTAATTACTGCTCTCACAAGCTTCGAAAGTTCACTGAATAATAGTATGTACATAAGCAGGAAATGTTGTGAAGGATGTGGGGTAGTCCCCAGTATTACAGAGGTCCGTACATATATACTGTAACAAACCATCACATATGTTGACTGTACTACTGCATACCCATAGTTAATTCATAATTAAGTCATGTGCAAAATAATTACCCTCGTAAGAATGAATACAGTAAATAGTCAAATGTGAATGGGAACACCACTCACCGTGGATTATGTATTGTAACCACCCCCACCCATATCATGTATTGCCAACATCATAAGCTGCTGACAGGTGCCCAAACACCTGTGTCTGTAAACACAGATTAAATGTTTAAAAGGGACAAACCCTGTCCATGTGCTTTGTCTGACATTTGAACATGGTCAGGGCAGTTCCGTTCACCAGGCGGACAAGCCTAAACCCAGATCACCACATGAACACCCTGACAATTAAAGACCTGTATGTGTCAGGACTATAAGCTTTTGGGTTCTGAATATCCCCACAGTGATTAAATATGCAGCTTGTGTCCAGAGCGGTAGGGAATAGGGAATGTGTAAGATGTAGTACCGCATTTTTCCCAGCAGGAGAATGGATGCCTGTGACGTAACTGAAGCGGTGAGGCATATGTTAATGTAGCTATGTACTATGGGTATGCATATAAATGAGTCAGAACACCAAACGTATAGTGGTTACAGCATCCGGCCAACGTGAATGCAGTCCCGGTTGAACTACGACTACAGCACATATAATGTGAAAGTGTAATGAATGCGTCTGTGCTGTACAGACAGTTAAATATGTAAAGGTGAACGTGTGTTTCACATACATCCGTTAACCGGATTACAGATAATTACTGGTACTGTCACAAGTAATAAAGCCCATGTAAGCACAAACACTTAGTAAACATATGTAACCCACAATAAGGATATGCATGCGCGCCTGCGCTTAACCCACAATAAGGAAATGCAAGTGCGCCTGTGCGTGTGTGATCCGCTCACAGCATAGTAAATGAATGCTGTTTCCCCCACGTTAGTTATACATAGCTCAAACCTGTTAACCTCGTAAAGTATGAAACCGGACAAAGCCATGCAAACTACCGGTACAAATACGGACAAACCCCAGATATGTGCCAGAACAAACATAGAAAGTGGATAGAATAACGGATGTGTCAGTAGCATGGATTCTCTGAAGGGTATGCAGTCATAACCTGAACTGCTTTCCAGAATTCCCCACCGTAAGTCTCAAATGAAATGCCACTACATTGCCAGATAGACACAGGTTTATGTAAAACACACCGAAGATAAAGGGGCAACCAGCTGTACACTCTGCGACAATCTGTATAGTGGAAAGGTATGGTATGGATATAGATATATGTGTATACACATAATCCACAGACGTAAACCAAAGCAAGTTATGAAATGAGGATTGTACATGTATATATGTATACACAACAGACTTATGTCCCATAGATATGACATATGTACATAAATAGGCCACGTTATAGCTAATATGGGTAGACAAACAGACATGCACGAAAGGTGAATAAACCGCTGCATTCCAAACCATTGACCAGAAAGTGACAGTCCAGCAAGTTCTACACTTTAAACATGCAGATAGGTGTCCATTGCAGGACTCCAAAAATTGATTCTTACATAGTGTCAACCGACATTGACGCAAAATAAGTGACCGCAGCAAATACGAAATAGCTGTACATGCAACAGTATCAGGTGCAAGGGTGATGACACATGTGTCGATAGATTGTATGACGTACGAACTGATATCCGGAGAGTGGGGAGTGCATATAAGTGTCTCCACACTTCAGTACCGCACACATTAAATGTGTAATGGGTACTGTATAGGGTTGTCAGGTATGGGAATCATGGGTATGCAGAAATGGGCCTAGGTGTTGTTTGGCAGAGATTTCGTAGGCCCGCCCCGTGGGAGTGATGTGGGTATAGCGCACGCCTATAATCTCAATAATGGGGCAAACCATCCACTGGATATTGCGGAAACCATTTTGGCAATATGTAGGGCCCTATATCAGTGTCATGTAGGTGATAATTATGGATGGACATGCGTACGACCAAGATGGTACCCATAACTGGCAAACTGTCAGAATAACACAGCTGCACTAAGGCATAGTACATGAAATACAAATAGGGACTATATTAGATATACCCCAGACAAAGTCAGAACGTTGTGAGAATACTGGCGTACCCATGAATATGGATGTTATGAGTGTTACTAATCATGTAATGGAAATGTCAGTCACTATTATGTACCGCACAGTTCGTAATACCTTGCCAGCAATTTACCAGAAAGGCACATCACTATGACAAATGTAACAAGGGCAAAGGTCAAACGTCAGGGCGTTTACCGATAATGTGTACAGGTTAGGGGTATGAAGGTAACCTGTCCAAAATACATGTACAGAAGGAGTGAAACCAGGCGGACAGGTGAGAAGAAAGACATCAGGACAAATGAGAAAACATGTACAAGTCATACGCATGTACTCCGACAAATGTGAATGACAACGTATGCCCTGTGAATGTCAATGTGGAAGGTTAATAGACACAAAAGTAATGTGTCCCTCAGGGTGTCATGCAGTGTCACCGTAACAATGTCCAGTCCCTCATACATGTACATGAGCTCTGCCACTGATGGAAAGCGCAAATACCGGCGCACACATACGGTACATGATAGACCAATTAGTGTGGATAAGCAGCTGTTGGCCTGTGTGAGGAATACAACTGTCTGTGTGGGTGTGTCCTGCAATAGAAATGTAATGGCATGTGGCCTGTGATGCCGCCATACAGTGTGTGTATTGGTGTCAGAAAGTTGATATTTTGTATCAGACACATACTCCGCAACTGTAGAGATTTACGCAGAATGTGCAGAGTTCTGCCTCATATGTTTGGTGTGTTCCATGTAACAACAGTAACATTCATGCACTTTCATGATAACTGAAGACATGAAATAATGACGAACATGTGATTAAGACACCAAATCCGACAGAAAAGCAATACTAATGCAAAACCTATTATTGTGTCAACTATCTATGTTTGTAAGAGCAACATGTCAATACTGCCCCTATGTGTCCCACTATCAGATAAGGCCTTGTCCAGCAACTTGCTCTAGGAGGTGGAGTGGTATGAACAGAAACAGATACATGTGTGAGGAAACAGCAATATCGACTGCAAGATAATGCAGAAGGTATGAAATGCGCTGCAGTAGGACGTGCAGTACTGTCCGCAGGTATGTGCTGACATGTCAAATGACACAGCAGTCTACATGAAGAACCTATAGGGCTGTCACCTTTACAAATGATGATAGTGGGACATACCCACAGCCATGCACACAGCACAAATAGACATACACACATCAAAACTAGGCCATGATACATGAAGCCACCGGCGTGTACGAGTACAGTGAGAGTACAGCAAGGATAGATGTCTGCCAAGATATACAGCAAACGCCTGTAAGGGCGTATAACACCGCCCGTAACACGGACGTTGCATGGACAATGTTGGGATTTGTAACATACCCCATTGGTATGTGAAAGCTATGCAAATATGCAATACACGAAACAGTCAGCTGTCCATGCAAGAGCAGAGTTATGGGCAGAAAATAGATTTTATATATATATATATATATATATATATATATATATATAGAGAGAGAGAGAGATACAGACATACACACACACACACACACACACACACACATGTGGCAGGGCTGGTAATCGAACCTACACATGACTACCCTATCACACTACAGCATGACGCATTTACAGAACATGCTACCGAGATTACTAAACACAGCAGACACACAGGCATTCTACTAGGTGCGTGTCAACATCCGCAAAGACAAAGATGTCAGCAGGATACATCTGTGTTGTGAAGCATCTAAAAGCATAACCTGAGTCCCCAGGCGGACTGGAGCATGCATACACACACACACACACACACACACACACACACACACACACACACACACACACAAACACACCTGGCAGGCCTGGGAATCGAACTTACACCTAACTACCCTATCACACTACAGCATGACGCATTTACAGAATGCGCTACCGAGATTACTGAACACAGCACTCCCAGAGGCATACTTCTAGGTGGGTGACATCATCTGCAAAGGCAAAGACGCCGATAGGGAATGTATGTGTTGTGAGGCATCTAAAAGCATTACTGTGTCCCCAGGCAGCTGGAAACACACACACACACACACACACACACAAATACTTGGAAGGGCTGGGAGTTGAACATACACCTACCTACTCTAACACACTACAGCATTACACATTTACAGAACGCGCTACTGAGATTACTGAACACAGCACTCCCAGAGGCATACTTCTAGGTGGGTGACATCATCCGCAAAGGCAAAGACGCCGATAGGGAATGTATGTGTTGTGAGGCATCTAAAAGTATCACTGTGTCCCCAGGCAGCTGGAAACACACACACACACACACTTGGAAGGGCCGGGAGTTGAACATATACCTAGCTACTCTAACACACTACAGCATTATGCATTTACAGAATGTGCTACCAAGATTACTGAACACGGCACTCCCAGAGGCATACTTCTAGGTGGGTGACATCATCCGCAAAGGCAAAGACGCCGTTAGGGAATGTATGTGTTGTGAGGCATCTAAAATCATTACTGTGTCCCCAGGCAGCTGGAAACACACACACACACACACACACACACACTTGGAAGGGCCGGGAGTTGAACATACACCTACCTACTCTAACACACTACAGCATTATGCATTTACAGAATGATTACTGAACACAGCACTCCCAGAGGCATACTTCTAGGTGGGTGACATCATCCGAAGGCGGAATGTATGTGTTGTGAGGCATCTAAAAGCATTACTGTGTCCCCAGGCAGCTGGAAACACACACACACACACACACACACACACACACACACACACACACACACACACACTTGGAAGGGCCAGGAGTTGAACATACACCTACCTACTCTAACACACTACAGCATTACGCATTTACAGAATGCGCTACCGAGATTACTGAACACAGCACTCCCAGAGGCATACTTCTAGGTGGGTGACATCATCCGCAAAGGCAAAGACGCCGATAGGGAATGTATGTGTTGTGAGGCATCTAAAAGCATTACTGTGTCCGCAGGCAGCTGGAAACACACACACACACACACACACACACACACACACACACACACACACACACACACACACACTTGGAAGGGCCAGGAGTTGAACATACACCTACCTACTCTAGCACACTACAGCATTACACATTTACAGAACGCACTACCGAGATTACTGAACACAGCACTACCAGAGGCATACTTCTAGGTGGGTGACATCATCCGCAAAGGCAAAGACGCCGATAGGAAATGTATGTGTTGTGAGGCATCCAAAAGTATTACTGTGTCCCCAGGCAGCTGGAAACACACACACACACACACACACACACACACACACACACACACACTTGGAAGGGCCGGGAGTTGAACATACACCAACCTACTCTAGCACACTACAGCATTACGCATCTACAGAACACGCTACCGAGATTACTGAACACAGCAGTCCCAGGGGCATACTTCTAGGTGGGTGACATCATCCGCAAAGGCAAACATGCCGATAGGGAATGTTTAGAGAGTGAGCGGTCTGAAAGCATATTACCATCCCAAGGTTGACGTACACAAACACGGCAGTGCTGTCATCGGGCCAACTAAATATCTACAGAGCACAACAACACTAAATAGATACGGGATGCGCTACAGACAGTACACCCTTCGAGAGAGCAACAAGTGTGTTCAATGTAGGCATCCATCGTGACATTGAAATTGGACATCTGGTGCCTGGATGACCACCATGGCTATACAGGATGTCAATGGCCATGCCCACATGCTTAGTATCACACGTCTGTTTGGAATGTACTGTGTGTCCATCTACACAATGGCGTACTGGGCATGCTCACACACTTAACAGTTGCAAAGGGCCATCTTGCATGCAGGCGGTGTCTAATCACGGAAGGGCGCAGTGTGGAATGTACTGTGTGTCCATCTACACAACGGCATACTGGGCATGCTCACACACTTAGCAGTTGCAAAGGGCCATCTTTCATGCACATGGAGTCTAATCACGGAAGGGCACAGTGTGGAATGTACTGTGTGTCCATCTACACAACGGCGTACTGGGCATGCTCACACACTTAGCAGTTGCAAAGGGCCATCTTGCATGCACACGGAGTCTAATCGCGGAAGGGAGCAGTGTAGAATGTACTGTGTGTCCATCTACACAACGGCGTACTGGGCATGCTCACACACTTAGCAGTTGCAAAGGGCCATCTTGCATGCACACGGAGTATAATCGAGGAAGGGTGCAGTGTGGAATGTACTGTGTGTCCATCTACACAACTGCATACTGGGCATGCTCACACACTTAGCAGATGCAAAGGGCCATCTTGCATGCACACGGAGTCTAATCGCGGAAAGGCGCAGTGTGGAATGTACTGTGTGTCCATCTACACAACGGCGTACTGGGCATGCTCACACACTTAGCAGTTGCAAAGGACCATCTTGCATGCACACAGAGTCTAATCACAGAAGGGCGCAGTGCGGAATTTACTGTGTGTCCATCTACACAACGGCGTACTGGGCATGCTCACACACCTAGCAGTTGCAAAGGGCAATCTTGCATGCAGATGGAGTGTACACACAGAAGGGCACAGTAAGGTATAACTGCCCTCACGCACAGGGCGGTCACACATGCAGTGACCTGTGCACACACAGCTGCCATCACAGCTGTCACAGGTGCAGGTCACACGTACACTGCAGTGTACACTGTAGCTGTCAAGTCAGCATCATGTCGTTGGTGCAGCACTACACAGCCTTACGGTCCCACAACACCATGTGACACATGACCACTGGGCTGTACAGCGGTGTACACCAGCTGTGCTGAGTACACACGTACCAACAGGGATCCAACAGGTGTTATGTATTGCAATGATACCAGTATACAGGTCGGCTCAAGACATACCATGGCCCTTACACAGCTGTGACACCTGACTGTTGCTGTACACCAATGAACACACATCTGGGTATGTCATACATGTGATTGTGTGGATGTGTGCATGGACTGCACACACAACACATACATACATGGCCTTTGATGTACCTCGTGCATAACACTGGCCTAATCAATGCTACACACGCGAATTGAAGATGGGCCCATGTCTGCTGAATGCTCACATTACAGGGGGTAGCAGTGTTGACCAGGACACATACTCTTGTACTGGTCGCCTGTGACACCCGTGATATCATACCGCAGTCCATGTGTTATGTATGTCAACACACATGTCCAACAATAGCAATGCATACAAACATGGCAACAGGAGACACATGTGACATCTGTACTGTGCATGCAGCAAACATGCATGTGCAGTGGCCAATGTCCATAACATAGTTGCACCTACCTACGACATGCAGACGCAATGCAGACCCATCATTGACATCTGTATACGGTGACATACAAACAGCACGTATGGCGGGATGTGTGTACATAACATGGTGAACCACCTGTCTAGATGTATGTGTGCAGGGGGTGGCTCACAGTTGTGTCACACACCATCCTATCATGCCATGTGCTAACTGTACGCTATGTCGCTGTTATGTGACGGTGCTGACATAATGCATACACAGCGGTCAGGTGTTAAAAACTATATGTCATATGGCACCTGTAACACCTACAACCTCCCGTGTGCATATAGCAGCACATTTGCCAGATATAGCGTTGGTACACATAATGCAATCAATACCGCTGCATGTCCATCAAACGTGTCATCATATGGCAGGTGTATCATTCCCAGCACTGCCATGTGTGTCCGAATGTGTGACCAGGGATGCCACATATCATGGGGAATATGTCCCAGTTGCTACACATCCCTGTACACCATTGTAGAGATCTGTACATACGTCAGTGTGGGAAGCATGATGTTCACTGGTGTGGTGCATCACACACGTCGGCTGTCCGTATACACATGTGTGGTCACCACAGTGTGTGTGTGTCTGTATGTATGTCTGGTGATTGGTGTGAGTGTGTGTGCTAATATACGGTGGGAAATTATCACTAGCCCCACGTGGTGACTAACCCGTAATGGTGATGCATTGCACAACCCTGTTGATGCCATAGGTCCCAGACATACTGGCTACCTGTGCATGTCCCTTCTCTGTGACACATCATGTGGGTGCATAGTACTGTGAGGGTGATGACCACACAGGCAAGGGTCCTCAGCTGCACACTATGGGGTGTGCGTTATAGTGGTGGACACCCCGTGAATGCGGCCATGTTCACGTACTGTTACAGGGTCCTACTGCTACACAGTGTGGCCTCCAACTACCAAGTGACACCTCACATCATCATTGGCCAGGCCGATGTGTACAACCCCTACACCATGTCATCATACCTGTAATGTGTCCTGCTATGTATGTCACGTCTCTGTCCAGTGTAGCCTGTGGCACCGACCACATGCGTCAGGTGCAGTATATGTGTGGACATCTGTGTCATGTTGGTGTGTCAAATAGTCAGGATGAGGGTACATGTAGCATGCTGATATTGCCAGATGTGCCTGTGTGTAATCCACAGTTACACGTGGGGGACTGCAAACACTGCTACCTGTAGGCACATGCAAGTACACCATAGGAGGGAACCAGGGTATCACAACCAACATGGTACTACAGATGTAACCGAGACACATACCGTGAACACATCACAATGCATGCTGCACCTGCACTACATGGTATGACTGGTGCATGTCGACAGTACACAACCTATGTCACATACACAACTCAGCATCCACACACAACCACTGCAACATACACATCCCTCACTATGCATACACAGGTATTACATACACCTCTCACTATGCTGTTCACTCTGTGCATCAGAATATTTGTGCATAACCCTGCACCGATGGTGTGGATGACAGGGATGCAGCACAGGCTTCATCATATGCACAGGGTGATATGTTTGCCAGGGGCATAGGCTGCACCAATGGATAACATCATGTGTGTGTGTAAGGGCTGGTGAGTTGACTGGACATGTCTGTGCAGAATGCATGTGGATGTTGTGGAGCCCTACAGTTGTGTTTGCTGTGTGCGTGTATGTGTGTACACAGTTCTGCCATTTGTGATGCATACACGGGGTATAATTGACAGCCCCAGATTGTACAGAACAGGTTGTACAGCTCACTATGTCCGTCCATGGCCACGTGACCTGTGCCTGCCTGGGGTTGCACGGGCACTACCAGGTGGAGGTACAGAGTGGCTACTGTCCGACAACACATGTCTGCTGGAACCGTGCCCCCACTAAGACCATCCAGGGCCACATCCACGTGGCCTGCTGTGTCCTGGTGTTGACAGAGCAGCACCAGCTGCACTGCTACTGCTACTGGCACTATGGGAGCGGGCATGTGAGGTGGCACACTCACGCCGACCTATACTAGGTGGTGCTGCTGGCCTACGTCCACATGGCCTATGCCTCACTCCTACCAGGTGTTCCAGCACAGACAGCTCCCGCTCGCGGATTGCCATGCCTCGGTCAAGGATTTTGACCATTTCACCTAGTCGCCTATCCAGAACATTAGCAATCTGCTGTTGAGCATTTGCCAATGCCTGGATATTGTCATTTAGGGTATGGATAGCAGCCCTCTGCAGCCTCTGCCCTTCTCTGTTCTGCCATTCAGCACGTGCCTGTGCCACCATTACAGTCTGGAACATGCATCTGGTGATACCCGCTGCTGCGCTCTGTCCTGCAGGTGCATGTCTGCCAGAGGTCCTCCTACGAGCAGCACCGGCCACATGCCTGTGTGGCACATCTGCAGTCATTACACTGACACCATGGTGTGTAGACACACCTTCTGTAGCCACCACACGTTCCTGTTCCACGCCAACAGATGCTGACTGTCCTTCCTCTATGGCCACCGGTGATGCAGTATATGTTGGCAGCAGAACTGTGAGCGGGGAAGAGGGGGACATAGCTGGGATGGTAACCATTGGCACAGATTCAGCCCCTGACAACCCTGCCTGTACCTCATGCATAAGTTCATCACCGCTAGTATCTGTGGGGACACTAACATCAGATGGACCACAGGAGGGTAACGCACCTACATCACCTGTGAATGCAAAGAAATACTGTAAAGTACAATAGACACAGACACACACACAGACACACACACACACACACACACACACACACACACACACACACACAGACACACACACAGACACACACACAGACACACACACAGACACACACAGACACACACACACACACACACACACACACACACACACACACACACAGACACACAAACACAGACACACACAGACACACCATGCATGTGATTTGTCAGATGGCATGCAGCATGCCTGCGATACAGCAGAGGGCATGCAGCTCAGACATGAATAGTGTTAGTAAGCATACCTCCCTGGGGTGCACACTACAGCAAGCAGGTGTCATATCAGTAGCCATGCAGTTCACACAATCATGGTAGTATGCATGCATCCCCGTGATACACCATGTGGCCCAGAACACGATAACAGTACACATGGCTGACGTGACCTTGACATGTAATCTGCTGACATGTGCATTAACATGCATACATGTTTGACACAATGGTGTCCTGACACATGTACAGCATCATAATGGGCTTCACATTGCAGTGTTGTGTGTATGCCCTACAGATAGAATGCATGTTTAGCAAATGTGCATGAGCATGGGAGGGTAGTATGAGCCGTCTACATTGCTATACAGTGTGAAGTACAGACAATGTGCCAATGCATGGCAACATGAGGCATGTATGTTGCTGTAGAATGCATAATATGTACACATTGCATAGCCATAACTGCAACACAGTTGTGATGTTCGACAGATCATATATGGTAGACTTCAGTGACACCTCTAGTAGCTGTGCACAGGCGTTTAGGTTGTCCAGTATACCACATCAACTGTATAATAGGTCAACTAAGGCTATAATTGGACCATGTGTGGACAATGTGCAACAGGGTGTATACACATCCCATCTACTGTGTAGCTACATGTCTCTGGCCATCCCCCATGGCCATGTGTGCACATGTGTTGGCCAATTGTGTGTGATGGGCATCTTCTCCACATGTCTGTGTGGTCCCATACGACATATACCCATACATGTCAGATATGTCACAATCCACAGGGCTATGCAGACAACGGGTTGTATGTTTGGTATGTGGGGTATAGGTCATGTGATAGTGTGACAATATTGCAGACAGAACACTACATGTCTGGGACATGTCAGGTGGCACATCACAATGTGTGCACCCAATGCAGGGGCATATGACACAATGGTGACACTTGTGGGCTGCCCATATCACAGCTCACTGTGTGGTACTGTGTGCATACCACACATGTTGTTCCAATGCATGCTACATATGCCTCCATTGTAGAACACCTCCACTGTTGTATGCACAGCTGACCACACCTGTCGCAATGACAAGTACTGTGGTTTCAAGTCTGTGTATCATTATGTTTGTGTATATTGCACATGGGTGGCAGGTGTGAATGCATGGTGGTGTGACCTGCATATCGTGACTGGAACAAACATCAGGTGTGCATGTGTTAACTGGTCATATGGCAAATAGATCTACACTGTAACATGCCTGATACTGATGACAGTCTCACCTGCAACGGACCCATGTCTTTGCGGCACGCCAGAGGTACCTATATAGGGGTGACACACCAGTATGACCATTATCCATGAATGTATGACAGCCACAGGTTGCACTGTGCATGTGAACACATTCACCTGTGTAATAGCATATAGTATGCACATGTGTGCATATACAACGTAGCATACTGTAGTATGCAGCATGTGTGTCCACATACCTGGCATATGTTGTTACTTTACATAATGTACAGTGACACATGCAACTACATGGGATATAATAGCCATATGTGCAGTACTGACTTACCAGGCAACTCCAGGCTCATTGGTTGGGAGACACCCACCTCCACGATGGCAGCTAGTGTTTCTGGATGCTGTTCCTTGGGTGTCCCCAGACTGGCCAGTAGCTCCTCGGTGTGCATGAGTGGGGGCTGGGATGGTGGCCCACCACCTGTTCCACCTTGTTCCCTGGCGATTGCAGTGTCACGCTGTTTTGCATGTCATATCAGGTCCGTGCAGTGTCTCCACACCTGCTGGTAGGTGCAGTTATGGCCACCCACATCGTTCACCCTCCTGCGTAGATCCTGCCACAGGTCATCCCGCTGCTGGGCATGCTGTGGCACATGGCTGAACAACAAGTCATAGTTGTCATGGAGCTGTGGGATGAGGACATCATCCTCCTGGCGGGTGTATGCTGGGAGGCGTAGACGGGGCATTATCTGTAAAACATAATGATGGTGACAGGTCACAGTTTCAGAGATGTACAGAGATACTGCTGCACATACATTTCTATGATATCTACTGCATCTGCACAGTTATCTTTGCAAAGCATCATGACACTGACACGACTGACGTGGTTGTGTCACACATGTCACACCCATTATGCATTGGATATCATCACCATATATGTGTGTTACCTCATTACAGTGTTCATACTCCATGTAAATGCTGTTTTGCTGTGGGCATGTCTATTTGCCTGCTCTTGTGTTCTTACCTATCTGCACATGCCTCGATGTGTCCATGGTACTACTGATGACCTGGATGCTGTGTATATGTCACATGTCAACACAGACACAGCCGTAATGGACTTGAGCAGTGACAATGCACACATACGCATGGACACCTGTACATGCATGTGTTTTGCCATATACATCAACACAGCACTGTACAACTGTTCAACATCCTGCCACGGATCACCTGTATTACACATGTGATAGACATGGGACAATGGATAGTCAGACGACATTCGCAGGGATGGTCCTCAACCATAGCATGTGCGGGCACGGTTACCATGCTGTAACAGACAGCCATTGTGCCACCACAAGGTGCATCGGTGCCACATTACTGATCCAGTCAGTTGATAGTACATCTACCATGCGGCCATCACACCATGTATGACTGGGATGACATGTGCAGCTTTGATGGACAGGGTTGCATGGTATGGCGGGAGTATGTCACATATATGGCACAGGGATCTGTCCAGCCTGTGGTGATCCTAGTATTAGGACGGTGGCTGTCCATGACATATGTCATATAGATCAGGATATGGACATGTAGCATGTCCATCATCATGGTGTAGCAAATGTCCTTCTGCAAGGTAGACAGCATGCTGCATAGTGGAGGTGTGGATTGTGAAGGCTGGTATCGCACATCCATGCATAGCCATTACCCCTTACAGGTGGTATGTGACCCGATATTGGTCACCACAGTGCTGTATATGCCTGTCCAGTGATCTCCGTGCTCATGGATGGCACCCTGACATGACTTGGGTACCTCATATAACTACCTAAGGGGCCTGGACACGTCACCATGTTGGGGGGTGCACTGCACAGCACCATCCCTTACACAGTGTCCATAATGTTGCCACAGACTAGGTAGTAGTTTATGGGTACAGGGTTGTTCACCTAGCGGTGACACTGCTGGCATCATCCATCAGACTGTGCACATATGTCACACACCTCACCCACACAACCCATTCTGTATGTTGTTCACAACACTGACACAGCTATACTGATAGGTCATGGCCATTCACAGCCTTACATACACAGATGCCTAACATTTGTCTGTGTGGTGTGGGCTACAATGACAGTGGGGTACAACACATTAACCCTGTTCTACTGTATCTGGCACTGATGTGCTGTGCACATGTCACTCTTGCACCTTTTGTAGTTGTGAGTCTGTCAACAGGCCACTGGTGGAACACTCCTGTGACATGCAAAGGTATTTGTAATCAAATATCCATGCTGTCTTGTACATCTGTACTGCTGACATCTACAGTGCTTTCATGGACATGCACACCATACTCAGCAGGGTTATTGTGCGGTGCCACCCTAAATGACTGTCATCACCACTTGTGTGTTGATATTATCCAACACCCTATCTGTTTTGTATGGTCAAGCTAGGCACTTGTCCAGAACATGTGAGCATGTCATGAGCTACTGATTACTATAGCGCCCATTCCACACCATGTCCCACAGGTACACTGGCTGTCCTACACTTCCCAGCTTGCTTAAGGTACGACAGCTGTTGTACACACGTAACGCACATATCCTGTGGGACATGGATGTATATACAGGCATGTCCAACTGTCACGTACCAGTGCTACTGCCTGTCTATATGAGGGATATGTCGTACATGTGGCAATAGAGCAATTGTCTCATGTACACATTCAATGCTCACCTCCCAACATACGGCACTACAGCCTGTGGGGGATGCACATCTGCAGCCGTGCTGGGCCCATAGCTCTCAGGTGTACCTCAATATGGGGAACGTACCTCATTTGGGGTTCTAAAAGGTGCATGTTCCTCATGGTTCCACATTGGAAGGGTCTGTCACACATTCATTGTTGTACATAGTTTACCTGCTAGCCATGGCTAAATAGATGGGAATCACATTAATTCATTGGAATATCTGTTTTATATGTAGGACCAGCCTATTTTAGCCATCATATGCCCTTCCTAGTTGAAGCTGTTAGTAAGCCAGTTGTAAGTGTTCCACGTATCGCCCATTTGTCACATGGTATGAGGGCTAATGTTCCTCTGTTTGGGGACAGGGGGCTGACAGCTATGGCTTGGGGTAATGCTGTCGCCAACCCTGACTGCACCTGACAGTCATTTGGGGATGTGTAACATTCGCAACACACCCCACCCATCACATAGTCTCACATGATCTACACCACTGGACACACCTACGAGGACAACCTGTGCAGTACGTCTCCATACTCACTGTAGGCACCAGAGGTAGCCCCCATCATGGCAGACAACATCACCAGCTTATAGCCCAGAGACTCATGTGTTCCCACCACATACAGCCATTTGTGAGTTATAACATTCACAACACACCAGTCATAGCTGGCTGTGTTGGGTGTCACACTGCAGTTCCACACAGCAGGCTACACAAGGCGTTAGTCGCTTACATCTTGCTGTCGGGTAACTGCTTCTGCAACATAACCTATGCACCCATGCCACACCTCACCAGGTATGATATGTCTGTCATTAGCCATGTTAGTGTGACGGCCCTGTGATGCCACTTCACAGACTACATGGGCAGGGACATGCAATAGCTCAACAGTCTTATAGCCCTGAGGGTGTGGGCCTAGCCCTGGGGAGCATTTTGCATTCATCCGGACACGATACCACTGTACAATGACCGACTGTGTCACTTCAACAGTTGCCTATGCTCCTATTGTCATTCCACAGGCATGTGGTATCTGTCCGCTATGACTGTCCTGGTCAAACACAACGCTGTGGCACAGATGACTTGCACCTGTCAGCCCTGGGAGTACAGCCCACATGTAAGGCTCTTGCTGCTTCTATACTGCCTGTCTTGCACAGTTTCCAATAACTGTCACCGGCAGGGCGGTAACTGGCAGGCGCGACATGGGGTCATGTGACACATTGCTTTCATCTTCCTCTGTGACGCACGCAGGCAAGGCACACCTTATAATGCACCACTCAAACATCTCTGCAGTGACTGTGACCTGCCTCTAGGCTCTGCAGAGCACACCTGCGATGACAGGTTATAGACAGACCATACCTTTCAGGCACATACCTGGACTGGCACACCCACAGCTGAGGGGTTCCCATATCCCACTATGTTTTGCACACATCCTGGCAAGTTGCTTAGCACAATGCATCAGAGGTGCTCCATGTGCAACTAACTGTGTCCGGGACCGCTATACACATTGTAACAAGCGACAGGGTCAACATCATACCCCACGGGTAACATACCTTCTATGTTGGTATAGTGGACAGTGGGCCTCAGCTACTACTGATGTGTGACTGACACTACCCCACACTTCACTGGGATAGCCACTCATGTACCGACACATCCATGAGTCACACCCTCCGCTCTGCTGGATCAACCCATACACACCACCTCCAAGACCTACATTACCCTTGGCATGAACACTGCCACCATGTGCCTGGTGTTACACACCTGGGATTATCCCCTCATTGGTGGATTCCGAACATATGCTAATCGACCTTGTTAGCCACATCCCGGAAACACACCCATCACAGCATACACAGTACATGTGTACTACAACACCTACTACAGACGTCTGCTGACAGCGGTTGTTAACATCATGACACCCGTGCAGATGGACAATGCACATACAAATACTGACACATACCCCAGTGCACTTAAATAGCATGTACACAACTGCATGGATCATGTTATTCCACACAGAGCCATGATGGTACACACCAGATAACAGACGCCACTCTGGTGGTCATGTTCCACGGACATATGATGTACAACAACAGGTGTAGGCTGTTGCACAGTGGTGTACATTCCCATGTGTGGGGTGGCTCACTGGTCAGCCGTGGTGGGGCCACAGGGTCCCTCATCATATACTCCAAGACTAGCTACGTAAACATGACTGCCACACATTCTGGGGTGTACCAGCAGGCATTATGGTGGTATGTCAGTATTCGATGGCAACACCCACATCTGCTGTCACATACAACAGTCACTCAGGAACATTGCAGACCCAAGTATTGTTGGCAACATGCTGGAGGATGGATTCAATGCTGACAGTACACCCTCTCACTCACTACAGGGCTGCAATCCATACATGCACATTGTGGTGTCCCTGTGGTCACACCTACACAGTACTGACCTACACTCTATATGTCCTGGGACACTGGCCCCATGTCACCTTCCAACGTCCCAGGCTGTGATGTCCACCAACCTCTGAATTACATGTCTCCCCACTAGGCCACCATATTCAGTGATAGCCTTGTTTCAGACATTGTAGCCCCTAAATGGCACACAGCAGCATTTATCACACTACACACAGGTGGCCCCACATTGCACGAGTGGGACTATAGTCCTACACACCTGACTGGACTGTTCTGCATGGCTATGGGGAATATCATCAAGGACGTCATTCTTAGAGACATTGTTGGGCTCCCGTCCTTTGCTGCCACCCGGGTTGGGCTTGTTAAGGCCAGCGCATGGCCCCTACACATGGTGGACTTCTTTCATACAGTTACCAGGGCAGTTGCTGATGGTACGGGAGTCCACACATCCTACATTGTCCTCTCATTGCCTTTCAGCACCATTCCCCATTCTGGTATTGACAACATACACAACCACCTGCACATCGTACCCTGTGTCTCAGGATGTTATGCTATGTGGCTCATGGACAGGACACACAGTGAGGCCAGCATACCATAGTACCTACTACATGTCAGGTACATTTGGCATACCACGGTCCTCAGTCATAGGGCCCCTCATGTTCAGTATATGCTTCCCTGTGGAACAGGCTGGCACAGGGGACTTTCGCTGCCTAGCTTTCAAACCCCTACATACCAAGCACCATGATTGCTCCACCAGCTGATACTGACTCCAACCATATGGGTGTCGCTGTGACAGATACATAATCTGACTATCATGGCATCAAGCTGCATGACACAAGGTGCATGCACATCACCTTTGCATTACACCATTCACCCACTGACTATCACATGGATGGTAGTCCCCTACATACATATCACATTGTACATGTTTGCAGTGCACACATATGTCGCACCCACTCCTGTGGTTACCGTATTGCCACTGTGGCGTGGATATCCTTCTACGTGGCCACACCTATCTGTACTGGATGTGTAACTGGTACATAGGCACCCACTGTACCTCTGAACTCAGGACATCTACACACATTCATGGGTACACCACCCCATTTAGGGTGTACCTTACACAACAGCTACAGCTTTACATGCCACAACATTAACATGCCATGATGTTTACTGAGCTCCGCCGGTTTAAATTTGCGGCTGCACTATGGACACTACACCTGTACACAATTGCATACTACATACTCAGGGGTGACCTCTGCTGATCAGACAGGGTCCATGTCCACAACATTATTGATGGATATACTCTTCATAAGCAACATAAGCAGAGGCCACTGTGAGCAACATGCTCATGGATATGTGCACACACGCCACAATGAGTGGGATGTGCTTCTGGGTTTCATTCCCAAACCGGACACTCACCATGCTGTGGAACATAAGTCCTATGTACATCATGCAGGGACACTCAGTAGCACTGCTCATGTGATACCTCTCTTGGTGGTTGGGTGACACATGTAGGCCTGAGATCACTGCAGTGGTTGTACTGTGCAGTGGTGCAGGTCACACCTGGCTCTGCTCTTCACAGGACACTACCCTGGAGAGGTGCCACTAGTGTGAACACTGTAGTTGTGCTTACACATGGACTTGCCAGACTGCATAGTACCCCACTATGCACCTGTGCAGCTATTACATGTCCTTTGTGCATGGTTACTTGGTAGCCCTTCCATTTAGATTAGCTGTCATGCTATTACTATGTCCCACACCTACAGGCCATATGTATCCTGTTATTGTACATACCAATAGACGATACCTGTGGTATGCATGATATGCCTGTTATGCTGTGTAGAATATCTGTCATATCTACCTATAATACTATACATTACACATATTTCACATAGTATCCCATAATGCAAAGCATACTTGCTCAGCGGGACCACCTTAAATATGTCATTAACGTTATATGCCCATACACATGCATGCTGTGACAGTATATCAACATATACTATCCCCTGCTATGGCACGTCCTTGTTGGACATACCCTACCACTGACGGCGGGTTGTATGGCATTGTTCTGTTTAATGGCCTCATGTAGCATCCCTTGTGGTGTCTGTGCTGTGTACCCTGTGTCCCACTGCTGGACGCACAGATTCTACAAGCGTTAGTATGCTCAGCAAGACATCACTACATAAATACCTTTCCCCACTTTATGCATTGCGGACACGTTTACTTAATGCAAAACAGGCTATACATACAGTAGAAATAATTAATACAGATCATGCTATACATAATCTTACATATTGGGCGTTCTACATACCTTGTTGTCGTTACGGCGTTTCGTTTCTATCTCTCTCACAGTGTTTCAACTGTTATTCGGTATGAGCATACGGTTTGAATGTCTGGCAAGTCATCCTTATATACGTCGATACCTGCAACATGTGGATTCTTCCCGCCAATTGGTGTTCCTGAGTGACTAATTACTTGCATATCAGCTGTGCAGCTACTCCAATCGCCAATTACGCGATGACAGTGGGGTATAATTGGATTCTCAACTTGGGTGTTGCCTATTTGTCCTACCTTCGGGGAGACGGTCTGTATTGTGTTTTGTTATGTGTAACTGCAACTGCTATGCATGGAGATGAGTATAGTTTGGATTCATGTCCCCCTGTGGATTGTGTGTGACAGGTAGAGTATTTGGTTCAACATGTGGGTGTACCTGTCATCCCGACGTCTGATAACGGAGTATTGCAATCAAAACCTGTAACATGGCTGTTTGTTCCATTATACAATGCCTGCAATTTTGCATGTCGCTTTTAATTGTGTCTCTCACACGGTATGTTGAGGGTTCTACAGATGTAATTGACTGACTGGATGTTTGTGCTGCTATTACAGTTTGTATTGCTTTAGTTTCTAGTGTGGGGGATGTCGGTGGTTGTACGTAACATTTACGGTTTGTGGGCCTTGCATTTCTACTTAATCCGTATATATGTGTGTGGGCTCCATCCCTAATTAGAGAGCTAACAGTTAGTAGACTTATGTTACGGGATTGTACGTTGGCCCATTGTTAATTGGTTTCTATATCGTCTGCAGGTGGGCTTGCTACTTGTATACCTACATAATTGCAGCAATATATCAGGGGATAATGTGTAAGTGACAGCTATCCCTTGTATTCCTGTCCCAGATATTTGCAGTCATTGTGGTTGTGTTAAAAGAGCCTGTTTGCCATGGGTTGCCACCTTTTCATATGGTCATTGTTGGACACTTGCGGGACACAAAGCGGTGTTTACAGGCCAACATGTAGCCACGGTCAGTACACAGGTAGCACATACTTTTATCCTCATTACATACCTATTGTTGTGTGACTTTGGCTACTTATCATATTGCATGTAACATTTAAGTTTCTTACATACAGGCATAACTATTAAATACAACTGTTACATTATATATGAGACATATTTATGTCCTACCATCTCGGACATTTGCCCTTTGTACTGTTTTATGTCAGGACACACCTGCCCAGGGTGGGGCTGTCCCTCCTACTGTGGTACAGGTAGTAACTGTATGCCTACGGCTAGCTATACCCACACCTACCATACTGATCTGCCTCTGACTTGGCACCAACATACACATGTTGCAGACACACACACACATTACAGTCACACAGAAACGCACACGGCACCCTCAATGCACACTTACACAGACTACGGCACTCACAGACACAGTTGAACACAGTACCTATGTGGACCGTGACACCGGCAGTGGTGACTAACTGTCCCTTCATATCATCATTCTATTACTCGCGGATGTACTGTTCTGGTACTGTGTTCTATTGGTCTTTCAGCCTCGTGGTTACGCATGTCGGTATGTTACACATTCCATGGTTGGCAGTATCCTATTTATTTGTACCTCCAAGATGTTATGAATGTCGTTGAACTATCTATTATATTTGCAGATACCGCTGAATCCATCTATATCACCATATATCCTTCTATTGCCCTTTCTATCTGTATTATATATATGCATATGTGTACATATATATATGTATATATATATATATATATATATATATATATATATATATATATATATATATATATATATATATATATATATATATATATATATATATATATATATATATATGGCGGGGAACGTGACAGGCACACAGCACCACCATATGCTGTAAGACTCATGTGCTGTTCAGGTGTTGGCATTCCGTGTTCCACTGGCTGTTGTGTTTACAATGTTTGAGGGCTGCCGATGTAGGAGTGACACATTGGGCCACCTATACATTACAATTTACAGGTGGTCGTGTTTGTGTGCCATCCATTTTACTGTGTGTGCAGGGGGAGAGGTGTCAGTCCATAGGGGCTTACACGGTCAAAGTATGTGCTATACGTTCCCTCTTTGCCAAGGCGTAGGCATATTGGGCACGCCTCCGTCTGCCTACTGGGGCTGGCACAGTGTGTTCATGGTCTAAATCCCTCTGTGCCTGTACTGGCCTTGGCAATTGCAGTGGGCTATGCGGGCCTTCACCATTTTGTCCCTGCTGCAGCTGCTTCCGCAGGATCATATTATGTAGCATGGCACATACTATGACGATGTGGGCACACGTGCCTGGAGAGTACTGCAAGTCTCCACCAGATGTATCCAAGCACCGGAACCATGATTTCAGCATCCCGAACACACGCTCTATGATGATTCTGGTTTGTGCGTGTGCCTCATTATGGCGCTCTTGCATGGGTGTGTGTGCATTTCTGATGGGAGTCATCATCCATGGCTCCAGTGCATAGCCAGCATCCCCCACAAGATAGCCATGTGGGATGTTCCCCCTGACAAATACCTGATACAACTGTGAGGCATGCCAGATATGGGAGTCATGGTAGCTTCCAGGGCTGCCAGCACACACATCCATGATAATGCCCTGGGCATTGCACACGACCTGGCAGTTGATGGAGTAGAATCCCTTGCGGTTTATGTAGCACCTACCCTGCTCACCGGGTGGTGACTTGATTTGTATGTGCGTGCAGTCTATCACACCCAGTACCTCTGGGTATTGTGCCACACGGTGGAAGTGGCGCATATTGCTGGCCAACTCCTCCTGAGTTCTGGGGAAGTATATCTGCTCATTGGCATGTGGTAACATGGCATCCAGGAACTGGTGTAGTACCCTGGATGCTGATGCCTGTGAGATATCCATTATATCTCCAGTTGGCCTTTGAAAGGTACCTGTGGCCAGTATTCGCAGGCTTACACATACCTTCATGTCCACTGGTATGGGTTCCCCTCTGTTGTTTCTGGTTCTCAGGCATGGCCGGCACAGCTCCACTATTTGCTGTAAGATGTCCCTGTCCACCCTGTAATGCTCTACTATCTCCAGGTCATGTAGCCCCTGGTAGGTTACCCTTGGTCTGAACACTCTCCTTCTCCTCCGAGGCATGCGGTGGTTGTCAGCATCATCCTCCATAACACCGTCAGTCTCTAACACATGCTGATGAATCACAGCTATGGCAGCTCCCAACATGTACATTTTAAAAGTTCCCCATGTGTTTACACCTATGGTGCAGTGTTTGGGAATACACAGGTGTGTGTTGGGTGCTTTCACACTTTATACTATTGTGCTGTGAACACCAATGATGTCATAGGGTGTGTATGTATGTTCGTAGCTACAAGTTATGTTATGTGTTTTACTGCCGGAACTACTATTGTGGTGCCTTTGGTGTTGAATTACATTTGCCTGCTGTGGATTACCTCTTGGACTTCCCTTTACATTTCTGCGCATTGCACATACCATTTTCTGGCGTGCATCCTGCAGCCTACTTTCATTTGTACTTTCCTGGACCTGGCGTATCTTGCGTTATGTGTGCTACTGCCGGTCTGCTGTTGGTTTGCTTTGCTCTGCTGTGTCAGGTCTCCTATCTTTGCAATCCAATACCTCCCCTCCTTTCTTTGCATTCACATGCCTTCCATATTGTGTTTTGCAGGTTTCTGCAAGCGGACTTGTCAGCTGCCGTTGATTGGCCTTCATGAGTTGATTGGTGTTGATTGCTCATTAGTACTTCAATTACCCTACTTCCGCATTTCCTTCTTTTCTTCCCCTGACCTTCCTGTTTCTGCTATTGTTTGCGGCGCGTGCGTCTGATTACTGGGTTTCGGGCACATTTTCATCCTCGTACACATGCGCTTTTGGCCACCATGTGTGCTCTCAGCTAAACGATTCCTCCCCACCCCTATCCTGCAGCTTTGCTTAGCAATGGACAGGCCAGATTTGCAATGCTCCAATGTGCTTTGTGCTACGGTGGCACACCCCTCTGCTGATGTCATGTATCTCCTCTGAGCCACTCCTCGGTGTTATACCGCTGCGCCGTATGGTACAACCTTCCTCCAGCGGGACATTTGCGATTCAGTATTATCTGCCTCATTTGCATGGCATTGACTACTAATTCATAGTTACCGCACCGAACACTATCGCAAGCCCTTAGCAACCCTTGCACCTTGGTTGTGGTGTTCCATGCCTACCATTGTGTGCTATGCTGTAAACCTGATTTCTATTACATTGCGATTTTATGACATTTTTATATTATTTCTTTATGTTACAGCTTCCGCACACATGCCCTGCGGTTCTGCTGTGCGTTACTCTGGACATGACATTAAATGTTGTTATTTACGTGTTGTACATCTTTTCTTATGCCATTGGCTGTGTTTTTCGCCATTGGCATATGTTAACGTTGTGATACCTGGGTCTGGCCCTCTTCCATAGCTTCGATGTTCTGTTTGAGAAAATGTAAACCGTGTTTTTTGGTTTACATTTCCGTGGGCTTACGCTATGCCTGCACCACTTCATGAATTGCTATATGCCTTCATTTGCATGGTGCAACACTGCACATGGGATGATTTGCATACCTACACTGGGGGCTGCGCAGATCTGGCGTACTCCGGTAGTGCACGTGGAATTGGATCATACCTGAATCGCTCGGCGGCCATATTTGGCGTTATAATGCCAACGCTATGCGTGCGCCTGGCGCAAGCTTCATGAATCCCGGGGTGAATCTAGAGAAATAACCCCCTGGTCATGTGACTCTGAACATATCCAAATGGGTAAGGCTGTGATTCTGAACAGTATCCTGTCCCTTTTGCTTCTTATTATGTCTTTGGTTTTGGGCAAAAACTGAATCACTTGGTGCTGGTAAATAAGATTCCAGTTTATATTTATTATGTCACTATTGCAATTTTTGAATATATTAGTCATAGGAGACTCCATTGTGAGACACACACATGTGCCCCTCACCAGGCTGGATAAGGAGAAAGTCACAGTTAGTTGTTTGTCAGGTGCTAGAATCCACCATATCACCCATGCACGCAAGTCTCTGAACAACAGGTACTGTTATGACTCTGTCATAGTCCATGTTGGTGTGAATTACTTGAGACGTACCTCCCTGGACTATATGAAAAGAGACATAATCGAGCTTGCTGAATATGGTTCCCAGACAGGTATGTTCCTAGCCTTAAGCAGCATTCTACCGTCAACCAGAATGATTCCTCAATACAAACAGAAAACTATTGGCTTTAACAATCGGCTTAGTTTCTGGTGTTATTCCAAGGGGATCCAATACCTGACAGCCTGGGAAGACAGGATCGCTAGACCACGAAGCTTTGCCAGAGATGGCCTGCTTCTGTCTCCCTTGGGCTTTATGCTTCTGGCAAGGGCTCTTGTCACCTCTTGCATGCTTAACCCTGGAAGATGCTGACATTTAGTCACAGAAACCTGGTTCAAAGCTGCAGCGAGCACCCCCAACCATACTAGGTTACTCATCCTATCATACATTCAGACCCCAAGCCATGGGCAGCAAAGCAAAAGGATGTGAACTTGCAATATATATTAAAGATATACACACCTCCAGGCTGGTCAAACAGTATGACACACAGGAGACACTTCAGGAGCAGTTAGCCATTGACAAGACCCCTATTCAAATCATAACTAGTTACAGGCCTCCAACTTTGACTCAAGATGCCCACTCCACCTATCTGGACCTCTTTGAATCTATCAAGATTCAACCCTTTACCCTGATCCTGGAGGACTTTAACTATTCAACCATAGACTGGAAGAACTACTCATGCCAAAGCACAAATGCCCAGAGATTCCTTGATTTCGGCAGTGCAAATGCCTTGGACCAGCTGGTTGACACCCCTACAAGAGGTGATAATATCTTGGACTAGGTATTAACCAACATGAGTAACCACTGTAGCATCCCTACAGTATCATCCTCCTTGGTAAGATCCAACCATAAAGCAGTCACTTTCAAAGTCACCATCTACCCCAATCCTGTCCCAGCCAGGGTCAAACAAAAAAATGTCTCCAAAGCTGATTACAACCTCCTGAGGTAAGGTATAAACAGTTTCACAGCCTGCTCCCCCTCCATAGGAACAAGGACATATGTCCAAATCTACAACAAAAAGTACTATACAAGCATTTATATAGCTGCATGGAATCAGGAATACCCGACTGGACAAAATCTTCCTCCTCAAGGAAGAGTAAACCTGTCTGGTGTACATCTGCAATAAATAAATTCTATGACAAAAGGAAATAAATTGATTTCCAGGACCACGAAGGAGCAGGTGCCTAATTGGAAGCAATCTCTCCTTAGCCTAAACAAGCAAATAAGAGCACTAGTGAAGTCCTCCAAAGCAAACTTTGAATCCAAACTGATCACATCTACTAAAGACAATCATAAAGCCTTCTTCACATATGCCCGCAACCTCAAAGGAAGCACTCAGGTCTGCTCAGAACTGGTGGTCAAGGACATCAAATACACAAATGCTATAGATATAGCCAACCTGCTGGCAGACAGGTTCACTGAAAACTTCACCCCTCTGTCCCTCCCCTTATCTCTAGGGACCAAGTCATCACTTCACTCTCAAAGGCAAAAATACAACCTCCATGGGAAGCAATAACATCCCAGGCTTCATCCTACATGAACTCAGGCAAGAACTTGCAGCATCATTAGACACCCTGTGCAACCAAAGCTTGAGTACTGGCTTCATCCCAGCTGAGGGGCAGACAGCCACTGTCATCCCTTTGCACAAAAGTGGAGCATCCACTGATCCAGGAAATTATAGACCCATCAGCCTAACTAGCCTGATTTGCAAGGCCATGGAAAGGATTATCACAGACCTCATTAACAAGGACATTGGCAACCTCCCAACACTTGATCCCATACAGTTTAGTTTTGCCAAGGGGAGGTCATGCCTGTTAAATTTGGTTGACTTCTTTGAGATAGTCAAACCAAAAAAAGGAGCCATCACAAGACCTGTTGGAAAATAAGTGTATTAAAAATACACATAATATACACCATAGTAACAGACTGCATATACATATGCAAAAAAACAGATTACACAAACCGGTTTCAGCTAAACAGCCTTCCTCAATGTAACAAAAATAATAAAGAGACAGTCACTAAAGCCATGGACAAGGGGAAGACAGTGCACACCACCTACCTTGACCTGTCCAAAGCCTTCGATACTATTCCCCACTCGGGTATAATAGATAAACTCTCTCAACTAGGCATCAGTCCATATGTTACCAGATGGGTAGCAAACTGGCTCACTGATAGACCCCACCTAGCCAAAATAGGGGAAGCCACCTCAAGCAGTAGACCCATAATGAGCAGTATACCCCAGGGATCAATCTTGGGGCCTCTGTTGTTTGGGATATACTTTTCTGAGGTGCAGGCCAAAACCAGTGGACTGTGGCTGACCAAGTTTTCAGATGACTACAAGCTGGGTGCTGTCATCAATTCTCCTAGTGATGTGGACATCTTCCAAGATGGTCTCACCCAAACAAATGACTGGTACCAGAAACATGGCCTCAAACTGAATGACAACAAATGCATCATCATCATTCCCTTTGGGGAGAGTGATGTCCCCACAAATAGCTTCATAGGTGAATACTAGGCTAACTGCTCTGAAGAGCCATTTTAAGCCTAGCCAATAACCAAAGGTCAAAATCAAACTTTGTACCTTGTGCCTAAGAGGTAAAGACCTTAGCCATTATGCCAAACCCACCCCATTAGTTATCACATTAATAACAAGGTCCTAAGCATGCAATCAGTCATGAAGGACTTGAGCACCCAGGTTGGTAGCAAACTGACTTTTGACCACCATATTGCCTCTGTTGTATGGAAAGCTTTCTACATGGCCCACCTCAATAGTATGAGTATCTCATCCAGAGACAAGGAGGTCATAACATCCCTGTATTCTTCCCTTATAAAACCCATTACTGAGTACAATTCCCCTTTCAGCATGTACCTCACAAAGCATATTCAGCAACTGGAGAGACCAGAGAGGTTCCTCATCAGGAGAATCCAGGGCCTCAAACATCTATCCTACACAGACAGGCTAAAAGCCCTGTCCATCTACTCAGTCTCATATAGACTCCTCAGAGCTGACATCTGTCTCGCATACAATGCAATCTTAGACCCCACCTTGATGGGACTGCTGCACATCCACAAGTCAAGCTCCACTCGAGTAACCAGCACACGTGACCTCAACCTAGTCTGTAACATCAGTAGAACTTGTTGGCAGGACAGATTTGTGTCCCAGAAACTCCCCCTTCTTTGGAATAGACTCCCTATCCACATCAAGCAGAGTACTTCATTAACCCTTTTTAAGCGCAACCTGGATAACTGGATGGGGAACAGAAAATACACCACTGTGTCCCCGCTGGACAGGGGCATCGGGTGCTGACTTGTCGGAACATGGGATAAATTCTTGACTAGGCTTGTAAGGGCCTCAGGGCCAATAGCCTAGTAAGTTTCTATGATCCCATGACCCTATGAACACTAGCCTCTATTTACACAGCTAATATGTTGGGCCCCACCCAGCCATTGCAAGTCCCACTTATGATAGTGCCACTATTTTTGTTCAGTTATTATATGTGGCATCCTCTAGCTATGGTGACAATGTTACTGAGGAAATTGTGGTACACTAACTTTTGATATTGGTTTTAAATGATAAAATATATAAAATAACTTGCTGTGATTAGGACCCTCGATCAGCATGGGCCTTCAACAGACAGCAGGGGTCACTGATGCCTAAAGCATGCTACATTATACTATACTATACTATACTGAGCAGCATACAAAAAGATGCCTTTAAATGAAATAGCAAAAAAAACTATTTGGCAAATGTTGTAAACCCTGGTTATCAATAAAAAGCTGGACTTGAGATTACAATGCAGCAGTCCAAAATTCCAGGTTGCCAAGATCTTATCAAGACTTGCTAATACATGGCACTGAGTCTTAAACCAATACAACATGTCCTGCCAAGAAAAACATTCACTTTTAAACTGTATAGTAAGGAAACAGATCTGTGGTTTAGTTGAAGTGATAGGCACAAAGTCTCTCCACAACTGGGTCTCTTATCTCTATAATACTTAAGGCATGTATAAACTATATGCTGCTTCAAACCTGAACACATAAATAGCTCTAGATGTTCTTATATCATATAGAGAGAAATGCATTATTTTGAGCAATATTTTGTGGCCAAATTCCTGTTGGGGGTCCCCACCCAATAACACAATCATAGTACAGTGTGTCAACGAGTCCATTCCTATGGCTTGGGATCAATGGACTCAGAGCAGCACATCATAAGTGCCTTCTCCTGTGGCCATGGATACTCGTCATAAGTTGAGTCAAGATTTTAAGTGCCACTCAGGCTTGTCATCTTCATTCAGGAGAGAGCACACAACTTTTGCAAAATGTTACAGCTAACCTCCAGATTTATCCTCTTCTTCTGAGTCCTTACCTGGAGTTATAACTGAAAGCCCTACTAATGCAGACCAATGGCTATCGAACGTCAGTGCTGTTTGTTCATGAAAGTAAACCAGCATTTTAGCAACGCCGCTTCTCTGTGCCATTCTGAACTACATTCATATTCATTCTCCCACTCTCCCCTAGAACTAGAAAGAGTAAGTTAATATTTCGGTTGCCACAGAAAAATTAGCATTAGTCAGTATGAATATCACCTTGGGTCTCTATTAAAAATAGACTGTACCTAGTGAAAGTAATCTGGCCAACATGCACAAACAAAAAATAACACAAATTTCTTCTCTGAAAACATTTATGCAGAAGTTATGCAAAATTGCTACACAAAATGTGAATGAATAAACAAAGGTAGATAACTAAGAATAACAATCTAGTAGCATAATTAAAATAAATATATGTGGCAGCAGATAAATGCAAAGAACATGCACTGCTGAATCACGGCCAAGCAGAAAAACATCAGATGCATACATCTCAACATCTAGGTACAAGAAATCTGGAAAGATCCAAAAACAATGGGGGGGGGGCAAAGGTCCAAAATCAGCGACAAATTTTCATTATTCCTCTTGTAAACTTAGAAAGTTTACTAAAAAAAAGAAAGAATGTTGTAGAAAGTTGCTACAATTACAGGTTTTGTGTTAACATGCATTTTCTGAAGGATATGAAGCCTGAAATGTAAATGTCTGTCATTATTTAGTGAGTGCAAGCACTGATATTTTTTTTAGAAAATACATACATTTTATGAGGAAGAGACCAAAATTATGAGGGACAAATCTGGACCTTCTGCAAAAATCTGATCAGTGGAGAGGCATGGTCAGATACAAATGGCTGCTAGCTTGTCAGTATTTGTTATTTAAGTCTGAAATTGTGTAAGACAAGTTGGATAGCCCCAATTGCACAGAAGAATAACATCTTGCCTGTGCCCCCAGAGACCAGGGATTGATTAAAGACTTGGGTGACTGAATAATCTGGCATGGGAGATGAGGGAAGAGATTCCCTTCCTTAGGGGAAGAATGGCCACAGAATGTACCAATTCTCTCAAAGGAGGGATCAGAATGTAAAATGTGTGACCTGGAGCATTCATTTGGCTCAGCAAGCCACCAATGAGTGGCAGCCATCATAGTGAGCATGAATGATACCCCCACCCACCCAAGATAGCTCTCCCATCACCATTGAGGAATGAATGGGCTCATGCATGATTGGGGTAGTTTGATGGTTGGCAGGTATAGAGCAAAAAATACCTAAAATCCACAAGACAACTTGTAACCTTAGCCAGTAGAAAATATTTGTTTTCACTTGATCATCAGACTAAAGACGAATTTTGGTTCAGTTTTAGTTGCTTCTCTTGGGGATAATCATATTTTTCTACAGTATTTAAAAGATACTGAAAAACTATTTTTGCACTGAAATATTGAGACATTTGCTATTTTTCATATTTTGTCAAAGTACATAAGTGGCCAAATCAGGACTGTCCTAGAAAAAGGGATAGGTTGCAATTCTTAAGCCATACCTCTGAACATCTTAGCACCAGAAATCTGCATAAAGCCTAAAATAATAGGGGTACAAAGGCCCACAAATAGGGGCATATGTTAAATATTGTTCTTAATAACATTTGTTTTTTTCATGAATTTTCTGTAGGTATGAAGTCTGAAACTCAAATGCATGTTATCACTTAGTGACTTCAGTCTTCAGTGATTTGCCAGAAAATCACATTCTTTATGATTAACAGACAAAAAACGAGGCAACAATCTGGACATTCTGCAAAAATCTGGACAGCTGAGAAGATTGCAAAGCAATGAACAAGTCAATCAGGAAAAATGCCAGAAAGTAACCAAAGTGCACTATGGTCCATTTGCTAGTGGGATGCAAATGGCGGTGCTAATCTCTGTCCAAATCAAATCATGGTGACAGATGGATGTACAGTGGGAAATGTGGACTGATTTAACAGATCTGAATTTTTATAGAACAATAAAATAGCTGAAAATCAAAAGACTGTCATCCTCCATCTTGTGTATAGTTGGAAGTCTCATATAGGTTTCTTCTTTTGGACTATAGTGGACAAGAGGCAGTGTTAGGAATGATCAGATAAGCAGAGTTCTAGGAAATATGCGTTTTCCTCGATCACTGTTTATTCAACCAACAACGAGGGGACATTATCGCTGAAAGCCACTTTTAATGAAAATGTGGAGTTGCACTTTCTCCACTGTTGTGCAATCATGGAGTTGTTATATATAAGTTGGATGAATGTGTGTGTGTGTGGGGGGGGGGGGTGAGGGAGGTAAGCACCACTGCAAAAAAAAAAAATTTTAGTTTGTGTTTGCTGAAAGTGGCTTCCAGAGATTTTTTTTTTATTATTGTTTTGTACATTGGACAAATAAACTTCATTAAACAATCATGAATCTGAATTCCATATCCACTTCCTAGCAGGAGTCTCTGGATTAGGCCTAGCTGGCAAAATTAAGACTGTATTGGCAGAATCTATCGTAGAGCACCAAATGCAGCATAATGATATAAATGTTAATCCTTTGTTGTATCTCACAGTTAGAACAGAGGATGAAGGATATTACATGTTAATTAGCTACTTCCCCTGGTACTGGGTTTGATTCCTTTGGTGTTTATTTGCCTACTCTGTGACCTTGAGTAAGTCCTTAACAGACAGTGCTTTGGGATAACTGGGAATCTGGGTTAGACTCCTTAATGGTTTCTGGACTGCATGCTTGGTAGATACCAATGAATCCGGTGACAAGCTATTCAGCTGTGTAATAGGATGCTTTTATTTGGCTAAAAACTCTAATGTTGATAATATAAGTTTAATGCTATTTACTTTGAAGTTTTCTCTGGCCTTATGTGTAACTACAAACCTTTTATGAATATGTTCCTGATTTGCTCTGAAATTTCATTTTCTCACAAGAAAACCTTCTTTTCAAAAAGACTAAATATTGTTTCTGGAGAACTGAGTAACAAGTATGGGGGATGGCATTTCATATACATATGATTCAGCAACATTCAAATCCCTGCTGTGGATCTTCCTGAAGCATATAATCTATCCACTTCCAGACAAATAAAAGAACCATTCCTTGAAGAATTTTTTTCCAAACATTTCATCAATATAATCGTGGAAAGAAATTCAGAACAGCAATGAAGAGACAGGGAATATGGCATATTAGCTGCAGCTTTATTTATTCACTATTGTAAAATAGAATAAGGGCAGCTGAATGACTATCTCTTTGCTCATCAATTTCAGTGACACAACAGGTAGCACACTTGCTTTTTGGTACAGAAGGCTATGGGTTCTATTCCTACACAAGGTAGATTGATTATTGACATTGCAGTGCAACATTCCATGGTATGCCATTCTTTGAATGAGACTTTAAACTAAGGAACTATCTGCTTGAGTTGGTGGTAGCTCACTTGGACATAAAAGATCCCATGGCATCTATCAAAAGGAATAGGAGTTCTTTATTCCACACAACATTAAAAAACACACTATTTACATATTTACAAAATATAAATATCTACAGGCACATATAAATACACATTTCTAATTTTTTACTGTTTATCATTTTTTATAACATTCTCATTGTTATTCTTTCGTAATTGATCCCCAATCATTCTTCCACAAACGTAATCTTATTTTTCACAATATATCTGTCAAAATCTATTTTCCATTAAACAAAATTTCATTCAGTTTTAATTCCAAATTTCCCATATTACATAAAATAAATTTTTATCTACCCTTCTCACATATTCTTTCTTTTGTTATCCATACATAATCATGTTCCTATATCTATTGTTTATGTCATTAATATTGTATAAAAAAAATCTTTGTACAACTTTGTCCAGAGTTTCACCACTCTTTCACATTTCAAAAACATGCTCAGTTGTCTCTTCCTCCCCACAAAATAAACACATTTTTTTAAATTTATTTTCAAATGGCATATTCTCATTTACTGCTAACTTATTTATTGCCAGTTTCCATAGGATATATTGACACTCTTCTATCTTGGTACATCACTTTTCCCTGGCTTTAATGGCTTTAATCACTTCTGATAATTTTCCCATGGATTTACATAATAATGTTTCATCAAATTTTTATACACGTCCTTCTATTTTTCTTCAATCAAATCATCAATTTTTATTTTCCATGTTAGTATTTTTTTGATAATTTTTAATTTCTTCATTTACAATATTTTTCTCTTTTCCTTATTCTCATCATCTTCCAGAACTTTTTGTACTTGTATTTGAACATTCTCACTATTAATTTCTCACTGTCTTCCTTCTCTCCCATTAATACTGTATACAAGAAGAAGCACACACACATCTAAAATACTTAATCTGACTGCGGAGTAATACAAAGCAAGAATACGCCCATAACACATCTCTTGCTATGAAGAGTCCAACAGATGATGAAAAAGTTGCCAAACTAACAGTTTGTAAAACACGAGTTGCAATTCTAAACATCTTACAAATGTCACTGAAAGGCTTGAAGAGCATTGGCATTCCCATGGCAAAATAGTGTGTTCTGTAAAACACTCAAAGTTAGATGAGTAAAGAGCATCCAAAGTTGCAATACATTAAGAATTTCAAGAGAAATAACATTGCATTACAACTACTGTGAAGCAGCAATCAGGTTTATTTTACGTTAAAGTAAGTTTCATTGGAAAAGTATGCCACCCACAAATACAAAACGTGGCTGTTATCCCTCTTCCTGCCTTATATACAATATGACACACTAATAATTAATACTTCACAGATCCCTTTTATGGTTAAGAGGAATATTTTCATCAAAACATAACAAATTATCGCGGATTGGAAATCTGGTTGCGATAATATGTAAGTACCATTGTACTTTGTCGCAATCATTAAATGAGAAAATTCCCCACAAAAGAAATAGGATTTAGGTGGCCAGCCTATCTTAATGTCCATCTATGACCAGCCACAAAATTAACACTTGGCAAGTGTTTCACCATTTTTTTTTTCACAATTCAAAACAGCTTCCAACTTCCACCCTCCATTCCATAAGCTTATCTCATCTCTAACATTCACAATATTATCAGCAGTTTCACACATTTTTTTAACATCATCTTCTTCCAGTTCATCAGTTCTAAAACTACAAAGTAACATTTAAGTTACTACCAGAAAACAAATAATTATTCAACAGATAAAAGTTCTTTTTGTTCACAGTTCCATAAACTTCATTATCAGTCCATCAGTTTCAGATCTTAAGTTGCAAAAAGTTTCTGTTCCAACATATATAAACGACTGAACTTCTTAAGCTTTAACACCCAGAACAGTTTCCAAATTGTCCCTATATATAACTTCTGTCTGTTAGGGTGTCAGTTTTTGTTCTTATTCTCACAGTTAGTCTTTTTTTTTTAAACAGTGTTACTTAGAGTTTGTTTCTGCTCTACCTTTTGCCTGCTATAACTCTTCCATGAGTTTTAGTTACTGCATTATCTGCTGCCACAGAACCAGACACTTTCTCAGTTTGTTGCTGCTTTCCTCTTTTACTTTCTGTCACTGCTACATAAGCTTTAACTGCTGCATTCTGTGCTGCCACATCACCTTGTTCCTTTTCCACATTACAATCTTCAGTACTTCTAAAAATGCTATTTGCCATTTTACCCCATGAAACAGCAGAACTGTCTCCTGGATTATCCTGCTTGATTATTTTTTAACAGAATATCCTCTGCAAGCCTCCTGATGTCAACTCTGTTATCTGCACCTCTTCAACAGACTCACTTCCATCTTCATGGAGACAGTTAAATGTTTCTCATTTGTAACATCTACTACATGGGATGTTTATTTACATTCTAAAGCTCCATATCGATAATTTTTTCTCAAAATTCTCACTTTCCTTCTCCAAACTCTCCATAGCTTTTCTCTCCTCCTCCATGCTGTTGCTTCCCTTAGGCTTCTTCCTTGCTGCTTTAGTTGCCCTCTGGTGCTACCTAGCAGCTCCAAAGAGTAGGGTTTTTGTATTGATATATACATTGCATATTATTTACATATTTATATATTTACATTATTTACATTGATTTACAAATCTCCATATATTACAAACTTCAATTTATGCATTTCCCCCCACTCTTTTATCCACAACCAAAACATTATTTTTTCAAAATCTTTGTGAAAGTCCATTGCCCATTGTATTTAATTTCATTTAGTCTCTCAATCCATATAGTCCATGAAGCATAAAATATTACTATGTCCATTTTCTTCACTTCTTCCTGTTTACGTGCACCATAATAACCAAATTCTATGTCCATATTTATTTGTTCTTTCCACAAATTATTAACTCTTTCACATTTCAAAAACACATGCTCAGTAGTCTCAAGCTCTCCACATTTATTACATATTCTATCTTGCCTTTTTTGTACGGCATATTTGCCTTAACCGGCAATTTTCTAGTAGACTATCTCCACAAAAAATCATTACATTCTTTAATCTTTTTATAGTTATTATATCTCATCATTATGGCTTTTTTCTTATCTATTTCTAAATATTCCCATAGATCAATGTAATAAATGCTTTCATAATACTTAAGTACCATTCCTTTCTATTTTTCTCACATACATTTTTTTTATTTTCCATAACACAATTTTGTATTGGTACTCTTTCATTTCTTCATTCACAATGCTTTTACTTCGTTTTTTAACTTCCATTCCTTCCCACAGTTCTTTGTATTTATAATATAGCATCATTTCTATCAAGTTTTTATTTTCCTTCATAAATCCTTTTAATATCTTATATAAAATTAAAGATGCTACATGTACTATTGAGCTTATTAACCTCAAACCTCCTTGCTCTTCTTTCATATACAGAATCCTTCTTTGGACTGGATTCAGTCTAGAGCCCCATATAAAAGAGAATATGTTGTTGTGTCTTTCAGCTTTTCCCGGTTAGGGGTCGCCACAGTGGAACTCCGGTCCACTAATGATTGGCAGTAGATTTTTACATGCCGAGTTGCCAGCCCTGACGCACAACCTTCAACAAAGGTACGCCCATTCACGCATGTCTCCACACAGAAGACACTTCAGCTGAGAATCGAACAGGACAACATCTTACTGTGAGGCGACAATGCTACCGCAGCACCACCACCTCAGTTTATATAAAAGAGAATATAATCATCATTAATTCCTTTTCATACTTAATAGGAATCATATAGATGTTAGCAACACAAGCAATTTTTCCTATTACCATGGTGTTCAACAAGTGTGCTTTTTTTTCTATATGAAAATCTATATGATTTCCAAAAATCATATCCTTTACTTCTTTGAATACATTATCCCATTGTTGTTGTCTGTATTCATTCCTTTCAAATGTTATTCCTACTATATCTATATATTTTTCATTGAACTCAACACCTCCTATCATACTTTCAAAACCAAATCCTTTACTTTTCTCCTTATTTATACTTAAACCTTTTTTAAATGTATATTAAAATTTTCATTTACTTTTTCCATCCATACTTTATTCTTAACAATTAATACATATCATCCGCATAATTATACATTATTGGCAATTGTACTTCCTTCATCATTTTGTATCCACCACTACTTGACATTTTATTAATTTCCTTCACTATTACATTCATTTAGCTTCACATAGCTCCTTTCATAAACAGATTTTATTAGTTGTAATATTGTTTGCTTGCATTATATGGCTGCAAAAATTCCCATAATGATTTATATTGAATATTATCATAAGTTTTACCTATAGTCCCTATCATAACCTTCGCTTCTACATTTTTATTTATGATATCAATTATTTCTCTTATTATCCATCATAACTCTTGACTTCCTTTTCCTTTTCTTTAAAATACATGTTGGTCATATATTTTATCCATTTTTTTTCTGTAACCTTTTTGTTATTAATCTCATAAACAAATTATAATCTGTATTATTCAATCTTATAAGTTCCCAATGTTTATCTTCTCTTTATTTCCTTTTCTAAATATAAATTTCATAACTCCTGTACATATCTCTTTCTCTTTAATTCCAGTTTCTAACCATTCATTCATAACTTCTATAAAAAAATATTTTTGCCACTGTTTCATTTATTTATACATACCATATTCAATTCCATGCAGTCCTGTTGCAGATTTCATGTTAATATCTTTTAGAATTTAATTACATTCTTTCATGGTTATTTTTTGTTCTAAATACTCATTATCTTCCTTATTTAATTTTTCACCTTTATAAATTTGTTCTATGTTTTCTTCTCTCTTAACAAATAATTCCAATACATATTCTTTAATTATTTTGTATATTCCTTCTTGCTGTCTTATTTACTTACCTTCCTTATTTTTTAATTTTCTTATTTTCCGTCGTTTATTATTTTACTCAAATATGGTGCTACCTCTTCTTTCTTTCATTGTAAACAATAATTTTGCTTATATAACAAGTTGCTAATTTTAATTTGATTCATTATATATATATATATATATATATATATATATATATATATATATATATATCTTTCTTTTTCATAAAAGGAATTTTTTTTCTAAATCTCTAAATGTTTCTTGACTTAATATCTTATATTTCTCTTTTTCTTTACTTCTTTTCTTTCTTATACATTCTAAAAATACATTTTATATTTCCCTTTAAAATTAAGCCACCAAACAGCCCATTTCTCATAAAACTCCCTCATAGTCATCTGATTTTTCCATAATTCCACAAGTTCTATTTTTTCTCTAGATCTAGTTTGTTTTCATTAATTATCTTTATTCCTTTTCCTATTCTTATATATTCTTCATTTCCCTGTACTTTAACCCATATTGCCACATGATCCAAAAATCCAGCATACTTAATTCTTTTTTTATAACTTTTAAACTATCAGATATTAAAAAAAATCAATTTCTGTCCTAATTTCATTCCTTTTATAGGTTCAGTGGTTATCCTCCCTTGCACTTAACTTTCCACATCTCATAATTTCTTTAGCCATTTTAACATCACAATTGTTCTTATTTTTCCTTAAATTACAATTAAAATCTTCTACCACTATAATGTCCATACTTACACAAACATATTCAAGAATATTTTTAAACGTCATTTCTCTCTCTCTTTTTTTGTTACATATACATATAAAGCTATAATTCTATACACATATTTTCCATCTTACATCTATTACCGTATTTCATCCTAATTCCACTATGGTTACATCTAATATTTTAATGCTTTCTTGACATAATATACATATGCCCAAGCATGTTTCTTTCCCCATGTTCCAAACTACCACACCATTCCAAAGTTTATTCAGTTTGTGTTCTTTATTCCTTTGTTAATAATCTGATATCTTCTAAAACAATAATATGTGCATCTACTGCAGCACACCACTGTAATATACCTATTCTCCTCTTAAGATTGTTCATACTGTTCACATTTAAAGCTATTTTCAGCTTTTAAGAACAGTTAGTATAATAAATTGCTTATCCCTTTCCTTTCTTATTTTCTCTAAGCATTATGTTTTTGAATTTCCTTTTCTTTTCTTTAACTCTTCTTCCTATTGAATTATTTTTATTTCTTACTGTGCACCAATCAACTTCTTCCTCAAATGTCTCCTCTGTTTCTTTTTTCTTGTTACTTTCTTTAACTTCATGTATAACTTCTTTACCGTTTACATCTTTTTTGTACATTTTCTTGTATAACACATTCTACTATCTCTTTATCTTGTATAACTTCATTTTCATTTTCTTGCACATTCATTTTGCATTCTAGTCCTGAATGACCAGTATTACCACATTTTTTACACTTTGTCACATTTTTTGCATTATGCCCTGTTTTGCCACATAAATAACATCTTTTTTATCACATTATTTGATTAAATGATAATTTTTTTCCACAAAATAACAAGTTTTTGGTTGACCCCCCCCCCTGTATTTCACAAAACCTCTATTACTATGTACATCCATCAATAATACTAGGTACATGCATAATATTATCATTTTCCATTCTCAGTATTACTCCACATTCCCATACCTGACTCCATAGTCTTCTTTCATCATATATTTTTGTAGTGTCCATTACTTCTTTACATATAATTAACAAATGTTCTTTCAGTTCTTTTGCTTCAACTTCAGTTCTAAACTGGATCATTATTCTTTTATTTTTTTTGTTTGTCTGTAAAAAGCTTGCACAACATATTCTGACCATGGATAAATATTTTTCTTTTGTTCATATGCACCCAAAAAACTTTCCATTGCCTGCCCAGTCTCAAATATCAAGTCACAAAAAGCCTCTTTATTAATTAAAATGAATGCTCTTACCTCTTTTGCTTTGACACCCAGAGGTGCTATGACAGAATCCCAAACCTTATACCTGTCCAAACTTTCTTTTTTTATAGCTCACATGTACTGTATACTTCTTTTTTGTTTCTTTTATTTCTTATTTCTTCTTTGCTCTTTCTCCCACAGTTTGTGCATACATTTTTGTCTCTTGAACTTTTTCTGGCACAGTCTCCTCTTCTTCTTTTTCTTCTTCTATTTTCTCCATGATGTCACTCCATGAAATTGCTGCTTCACTTTCTGGTTCACTTTGGTTTACCATTTCTTCCAAATAATCATCCCAAAATCCTCCCAATTGGAGGGTACTAATTATGCATCTCTCAGAGGTAACTGTCTCTCCTTCAAACAATCTTCTCTGAAAGTTTTCCTCTGAATCCATCTCTGTTACAGTTACAATCTCCTTTTCTTCCAATATCACTGTTTTTTTCTGTACCCACAGCATCAGAAAAAGCTTCTGGCAGCAATTCTACAATTTCAACTACATTTTCATCAACCTTCACTTCATTTCCAGCCAAAGCTGAATCAGCCATTTTTCTCCCTGTTCTTCCTGGATGCCTCCATGCCTGAACAGAAAACCAGAAGTCAGGGTGTGTAACACACAAATCCTTCCCCCGACTATGAAGAGCAGGGGAAGTTACTTGATACCCTGGCCATATTTTCCCTAGAAGTATAAATATCACCTCTGGTCTCCCCTGAAAAGAGGTTACTAGCCTAGTTGGACTAACCCAGTCAACAAAGGATAAATAGATAGAGCCAACAATATTGCCAATGTACTGGCCGACAGATTCACTGCCAAATTTACCCCCACAAAGGACCAGTCACAATACCAGTAGATTGCCAGGCACCCAGTATTACTTCTGCACAGGTTAAAACAGCACTGTCCAAGGCCAAGAATACAGCTTCTATGGGACCTGACATTATCCCCGGCTGTGTTCTACATGAACTACAGAGTGAACTGGCACTTCACCTGTGTGCCCTGCTCAATCACAGCCTCACCTCAGGCTTTGTCCCTACCAAATGGCACACTGCTACAGTCATCCATCTCCACAAGGGAGGAGTGACTACAGACCCCGGGAACTATCACCCCATTAGCCTGATGAGTCTAATATGGACCTAATAAACAAGGATATAGGGAATCTCCAAACTCTGGATCCTACACAGTTTAGTTTTGTGAAGGGTAGATCATACCTGCTCAACTTGGCCAACTTATTTGAGTCAGTCACCAGAGCTGTGGATGAAGGCAAGGTGGTTCATACAGCCTGCCTTGATCTGGCAAAGACCTTTGATACCATTCCCCACTCAGGAATCATAGAAAAACTCACTAAGCTAGGTGGGTTGCAAACTGGCTCACAGATAGAACCCACAGTGTGAAAGTAGCTGACTCCAAGTCAGACTGTTGACCAGTCATGAGTGGAGTCCCACAGGGTTCAGTCCAGGGTCCTGTCCTGTTTGGTATCTACTTCTCAGAAGTCCAGGCCAACACGAAGGGACTCTTGCTGACAACGTTCACATATTATTGCAAGTTGAAAGGTATTATTAACTCCCCAAGTGATGTTGATATCCTACAGAAAGGCCTCGATGAGACCAACGACTGGTGCCAGAACCATGGCCTTAAGCTCAATGCCAAAAAATGTGTTGTCATCCCCCTTGGGTAAAACCAGGTTCTCTTGAATTACCACATCGATGGCACTCACTGAGCACAGAAGGTGTTATAAGAGATCTAGGAACACAGGTTGACAGCAAACTCTCTTTTGACCACCACATTGCCACTGTGGTCAGAAAGCCCTTCTATGTGGCACCTGTCATTACTAAGGGTTTTTTATCCAGGAAGAAAGAGGTCATTGTCTCCCTCTACTCTTCCCTCATTAGGCCAATGATCAAGTACAGTGCCCCATTTGGCATGTACCTCAATAGACACCTGCAATAACTGGAGAGGCCGCAAAAGTACCTCTAAAAGAGGATCCTAGGCCTTAAACACTTGCCCTATATGGACAGACTCAAAAAATCCAACTATTCTCTGTCTCATGTCGCCTACTTAGAACTCCATGAAAAACAGTCCAAGTCCACCATTCGATAAATAGTTTAGTAGGTCAGGACATAAACAGCATAAATAGCAGAACAAAGCTTTCAAGTAAAAGACTCTTCTTCCATGTTTAATAAAATTGTCCTACCATAGCACCAGCATATATACAACAACACAGCCAATTATAGTACAAACTTAATAATAGCAGCAATTACATCCTTAAAGTGCCCCACATCTTATAAATGTTCCATTAAAACTAAGCCTCATTGAGTCTTATATTCTGTCATGTCTATCTTTTAAATAGGTTTTATACTATTATTCACATTCAAACCTGGCATATGGTCAGCTCTAAAAAAATTAATCCATTTATATTCAGCCAACTCTGTTTTATTTATTAAATCAGCCCCATTTTTATTTTTAAACACAACTTGCAAAATTCTGAACTGGAATATATGCTCAACACCTGCAGTTGCTATATTGCTGAAGACCTGTTACTTTGTATATCACCTACTTAGAGGCATTCTCTGCTTGACTTACAAAGCCATGTCTGACCCAGCTCTGTTAGAAATGCTACATCTAAAGAAATCACAATCCCAAAGCATTTGTAAGGACATTTCTACGAATCTCAGAACAATGTGCACTTATTCGCTCGTTTAGTTTTTTATTTGTTTTATGCGGTGGTGGTGCTGCGGTAGCGTTGTCGCCTCACAGTTAGACGTTGCACATTCGATTCTCAGTTAGACTGTCTTCTTTGTGTCAACATCTGTGAATAGGCATTCCTTCGCTGAAGGTTGTGCATTAGGCCCGGCAAGCCAGCACTTAAAAATCTACTGCCAATCATTAGCGGACCGGAGTTCCGCTGTGGCGACACCTAACCGGGAAAAGCCAAAAGACAGACAGACAGACCAATATAAAAACATTGGCAGCATACACAGTTAGCAAAATAAATCACATTTTCTGTGTTACATGTTCCAGCAGCCCTAAATTCAAATAGCTATTGACTAAAGTCCATATTAATATCTGCACAATGTGTGCAGTTATAACATGGTTTAGTATTGAAATTATTATTTTTTTTTTGTAGCACATTTTCTCTCCTTGTATCCTTATAGCATAAATGTTGCTTTAAATTCTTTTCTCTTTTAAAAACAAAACGTGGTGTCTCATCTACTAGATCAACCATTTCTTCACTAGATATAAGCATAGTCTAGTTCTTTTTAATGATTTGCTTAACAAGATCTGTGTGTCGATTATATTTCATCATATAGTTCAATTTATCCATAGTTCTATTTGGTTTGGCTCGCTCCATCTCAATGTTGTCAGCCTTACCACTCAGATATAGTCTGGATGTATCATTCCTTAACCCATTATTAAACATTGAAGAAGAGTCTTTTACTCAAAAGCTTTGTTTTGCTATTTATGCTGTTTATGTCCTGAGCTATTGAACTATATATTGAATGGTGGACTTGGACTGTTTTTTCCTGGAATTCTGACTGCCTTTATTCCAAGTTCTTTGATTTGCTGAAGACCTGTTACTTTGTATATCACCTACTTAGAGGCATTCTCTGCTTGACTTACAAAGCCATGTCTGACCCAGCTCTGTTAGAAATGCTACATCTAAAGAAATCACAATCCCTCCACACCACATGCTCCAGAGACCTCAACCTCATTACCACAATCAACAGAACATGCTGGAGGGACAGGTCATAACCCAGAAACTGCCCATGCTATGGAACAGACTTCCCATACATGTCAAGCAGAGCACCTCACTGGCCCTCTTAAAGAGAAATAGTGATGAGTGGATGGGAAATAGAAAATTCACCCCAGGGATCACTCCAGTGGCTCTACTCGACAGAGGCACTAGAAACTAAGGTTGGGTGGCATGATGCCAGGGTAATCCTATGGGCTAGGCTTGTAAAGGCTCCAGGGCCATTTGCCTAGTACACACCTATGAACCTATGAATAAATTTACAAAGATGCATCACAATTCCACAAAGCATCCATATGTGGAAACATAAAATTAAAATAAAATTTTTACTGGTATTGTGTTGATAAGGACAAATATACTACTAATATTGGGCTCATTACTACTGTTCTGATGAGACATGCAGGATAACTGTAGCATCTGTGGCCAGATCCAGATCCAGCACTAGGTAACCTAGGCAGTTGCCTGGGGCCTGCTGACCTGAGGAAGATGCCACAACATTTACTTTTTAATTAAAAAATACATGTCTTCTTTAAGAACTCCATCTTACATTCTTGTGTGCATACATCGACACACATCTGTTATTGTCTGCTTCTTCTTTTCTTTTCTACACATGGAATTTAAATACACAGCATTCCTGCTGCTTCTGCTCCCAGAGCAACAAATGTATCTGTAAAGTGCTTCTCCCATTATGAATGAAAGAGTGTGTGTGTGTGTGTGTGTGTGTGTGTGTGTGTCTGTGTGTGTGCAATGCTCTAGTTAGGGATGGTAGGTTAGTTAATTTACCAGGCTCAAACTATATACCTTGGTTACAGGAGACAACAGCCTAAATCCTCTACAGCAACCATAACTCTCAACTTCCTAACACAAGAAATCAAAACAGAGACTGAAAAATAGGAACAGATTTTAAATATTGCTCTTATAAACTTAGAATGTTGTTAAAATAACATGTTTTGTGTTAGGTTGTATTTTCTGAAGGGTATGAAATCTGAAACTCAAATGTATGTCATTATTTAGTGACTTCAATCATCTATAGTTTGCCAGAAAAAAAACACACACATTTTAAGAGAAACCATATAAGCTCGTGCTATGTCAAATCCCAGTTCTGTAAAACAAGTAAAACAGCAAAGAAAAAACATCGCTGGGAACTGCTGCTGTGCAAATAAGTATAAAATATTTATTAAAACACAGAAAAAACAGAGTTAGCGCTTTCGGGCCAAAACCCTTCATCAGACAAAGTACTCAAACAAACAGTACATTTTTAAATTATGTAACAACCAATCAGTGTTCAGTAAAAAGCCCGCCTACTTCTGAGGGTTGGCTTTAGAGGTACCATATCATTGAGCCCTGGGTTAATATGGGCTGTTAAATCTAGAATCCATCTGGATTCAATAGCTTCTGTTTTTAACTTAATATCACCACCTCTCCTGTTGAGAAACACATTGACAATCACCCTAAACCTAAACTGATGTGTCGGGTTATCCTTAATATGATTATATAGGGCATTATGTTCGTCACAATTCCTGATGGACGAAAGGTGTTGCAAAATCCTAACCTTGAGCATATTATTAGTTTTGCCAACGTAATATCCTGAACATGATGTACAGTTTGCCAAATACACCACATTGGTAGTCCTACAGGTAGCCTTACCCTTGAATGAGAAACTCTTTCCTGTGGAGGGATGTATGAAGATTGTCTCCCTGTTGATGTAGCTACAAGCCTTACAACTCCCACAGGGAACTGTACCTATGGACCTTGGTAGGCATGTGACGTCATTGTTACCTCTGTCATAACAAAGTATGTCTTTGAGGTTCTTATTCTTCTTGTAACTGAACTGTGGAACATCCCCTACTATGTCCTTCAAGTTACTGTCACTTGTAATGATGTTCCAATTTCTCCTAATGATGTCACACACCCCTCTAATGTTGCTACCATAGGTTAACAACACTCTAGGTTTGTTACCCCTCCCCCTGTCATTGTTATTTTTATTTTTATCTTGATTATTATTGCTGCCTCCCAATGTTGTGGGGACATTGAGCCATGGCTTGTATTTGCCCTGTCTATTCTCGCTACCTCTTTCTACCGCTACTTCCACCAAATTATGTCTATAACCCCTATTATAAAAACATATACCTTGGTTACAGGAGACAACAGCCTAAATCCTCTACAGCAACCATAACTCTCAACTTCCTAACACAAGAAATGAAAACAGAGACTGAAAAATAGGAACAGATTTTAAATATTGCTTTTATAAACTTAGAATGTTGTTAAAATAACATGTTTTGTGTTAGGTTGTATTTTCTGAAGGGTATGAAATCTGAAACTCAAATGTATGTCATTATTTAGTAACTTCAATCATCTATAGTTTGCCAGAAAAAAAACACACACATTTTAAGAGAAGCAGACCAAAAATATGAGGCAAAACTCTGGACATTCTGATGAAATCTGGACAGTTGAGAGGTTTGACTCCAACTACCTCCTGCATTTTCAATGAATTGTGAGCTTCAGGGAAGAGAAGTTTACTGCTGCTCATGCTAAGTCTGTTTTCAATGTCCAACTCTTGTTTAGTAAATGGTCATCACTGTGTTAAACATCGTAAAAGTAGTGTTAGTAGCACAACAGGTAGCATATTTGCTTTTGATGCAGAAGGTTGTGGTTCTACTCCCACAGCATGCAAATGGAGTGCTGATATTACAGTACCCTTCAAGGGGAGATGGGGGTGTTGCACATCTGAGTGTCACCTCCTTTGGATGAGATGCCTAGTAACTATGAACTTTTTGCTGGTTTGACAGCCGTTCCCTATTGCAATATCACCACCTTACCAATTTTTTTAAAAGTAATATAGGCAGTTTATTCTTCAAGGACAGCAGGCACTAAATTGTGTAGATGAAACACTGAAATATAAAGTCGTTTGTACAGCAATCTCATCATTAGTTACATATCTTATTAATGTGGAACTATTCAAATAAATTTTACTTCTGCAAAGATTATGCATATTGACTGACACTGATGGATTGTAATGACAGAAGTTTGAGTGGCCTTTTATAGTTGAAAAGTTCTGAAATTGGTAATTTTGTCATTAATGGTCCATAGGTTTTTTCATTGATTAAAGGAAAATGTTCAAAACTACACATTTAAAATACTCTCTAACAAGTGGTGCTGCATTAGTCAAGGAATATAATTTAATATAATCAGGAAGGTTAGTCAAAGATCACATGCATGTATGCAGGGTCACAAAAAATGTGTGCAAGGGGCCTATGGTTTGAAAACAGCCCAAAGGTAAACGTAATCTTCCACTGACTAGATCGATTTTCTTTGAATATGGGTTTCAATGCCTAATCAATGATTGTTAGTTTCAGGGTCAGAGAAGTTTACTGTTAACGCTAAGTCTGTTTGCATTGTGAGACTGTATTGTATTGTTTGGGAAATGTCTATCTGTTTTTCTGCTATAAAATTTGAAATAAAAGTTTTAAGTTAAATCCAAATATATGTAATCATTGTAAAAGTAAAGAAGGAAACAGTATGCACACTGACAGGCGTGAACAATGTTTATGGTAACTGGGGATTAATAGCCAAGTAATGAAACACTGGAATGGCTGCTGCAGAGGGGCTGTTACAGGGGGAAAGCTGTTGTGTGTGGAGAGGAGCTGCAGGAGGTCTGCTGTGTATGTACATTTGAGTGTGTTTGTGTGTGGGGCCCCAATCTATTAGCCTGCCTAGGACCCCATTTGACTATGATCCATCTTTGTATGTGGGAGGAAATTGCATGTGATTTTTCTTCTCTTAATTTGCAGATGTGGTTCTTTGAGAATTAAGGATTTGTTGCATGGAATATCCAGTGCATATTAGGTTAAGAAATGAGTGAATTAATTATCATTTTATGGGAAGCCTATGGCATTATGCAGAGCTAGCATTATGTTTCATTGGGGGTGGTGGAGGTAATGGGGCAAAATAAGTAGTTTCTCTAATTCTTGTATTACTTTAAATAACTTTTATGTAGCACTATTTTTCTGCATCATTCTAGGTGGCATGTCTTATGCTCATACCTCTCAACCTCTTAGTGCAAAAAATCTGGACAAAGGCCCAAATATAGGGACATATTTTAAATACTGCTTTTATAAACTTAGAAAGCTGCTTGAGTAACAGTGTTTGTTTTAACATACATTTTCTGAAGGATATGAAGTCTGAAACTCAAATGTATGTCATTATTTAGTGAATTCAATTCTCAGATCATCCCAGCAATCTGCAAGAAAACCACAAATTTTATGAGGAACAGACCAAAAATATGAGCCAAAAATCTGGACATTCTGCAAAAATCTGGACAGTTGAGAGGTATGATTTATTCTTAATGCATTTTACCCCAAAGTGCTGCCATACTTATAAATTCTTTCTCCCACAATGCACTTGTGCCCTTATGGTATGTTTTTCCTTAATTTTGCATCATTTTGTTACATCCATTCATCTAGAACTGTAGTACTCTGAACTGCTGCTTTACTTAAGAAGAGACAGATTTTGCAGTTTTATTAAAGCAGGCTCTCCTTTACCTGTACTGGTGACATGCAGGGATAAAATCCTGACTATGGCCCAGGTGACCAAATTTTTTATTTTTTTTTGCCTGGTTGCCTGACAGCACAGGAAGAATGGACTTTCCCATTTTGGGGGGAAGAGGAGACAAGCATGCATACAGCACAGTGGTTCATTGATCTCCCTGGTGGAAACAGAAGAGACAACAGTGCATTGTGCTGCCTGGGGGTTAGGTGTCCTGATCATGTCAAGCCTTTTGCTGAAGTGAGTGACCAGGCAGCACCACTGATGCCCATTACATCCGTCACTGATACAGCAATACTGACTTCTGCAAGGAGGACAGGGTGGAGAGGAATTAAAGCAAAAAACACTCCATAGCACGTTCATCAGCCCCTAACATGGATTGTAGATAGTGTACAGGAGCTTAAGGAGGTTCTATAAAGCAGGTGGTCAAAAAGAGATTCTTGGGGCAACTGAGGAAAAACTGGCGAGATAAATCAGTGGCTTCTTTGATGTATGTTCTTTTTATTTTTAATATATTTAATTCATCACATTTTGTTTCACCTGAAGACAAATTAAATGAGCAAAATTAGCACTCTTTTCTCTAGATTAGTGATGTTTCCTCAGCCGCACATTCAGCTATGACAACAGAGCTACTTTGCATCTATAATTTCAGCCCATTAATTCACGAACACACATGCACAGTTTAGTTATGCTGGAGAAAAGGTAGGGTTACTATTAAGTTGAGATGCAACTTTTTTCTGAACCTGAAACTTTAAATGCAATGGGTAATAAGATGTAAGAGGCAGAGAGAGAAAAAAAAGTCAACGAAATGGATGTCATTCCATCAACAACCATTCACTCAAACACTGATAGATCAGAAAAAAGCCAAAGAAAATATTGAAAGTAAGATTTTTTTGCTAAGGTGATTGCCCCCATGAGAAGGGTCAACACTACACTCCCTAAACGTATATATGCATATTCTAAAGTCACATCACAGTAAATAAAAGAGAAAATTCCACTGTCAGTGAAAGTTGTTTTGGTGTTATCTTGATCCACCAGTATTTGGACAAATGGATGTTGATGAGCTGTCATATTCCTAAAGATCTTAAAGAAAGTATCATAAGCTTATACACAAACCCAACATGGTGTATACTGAGGAAGGTGGATAATGCAGAAATATCACACAAAGGAAAATGTCAGCAATGACCTTCTTTATTCATTTTCAAGTCTAGGTGTTATTTTAAAGGGAGGAATAAAGATCTAGTACAAGAAAAAGTTATATTTAGGGTACAGTTGTCTTTTAAAGGTGTGTCAAAAGAATATGAAACATGTTAGACATTCTAAGTGAAAATGCAATGCAAGAGAATGAAAAACTACAAATGCTAGAACATTTTTCTTATTAAAATTGACATTTATTTCAATTTACTTCAAATATGAGTACAGAGGCCAAAGACAGGCAATAAAAAATGATGTTAGCAATGAAGATGTGTTTAATGATTCCATTAAATCTGCTGAGATTTCCCTGAATCGATTAACATTGTTGGAGATCTCTGACCCAGTTAATTGTGCTAGAGTCCAATGCATCTCTTAATCCTGTTATCAGTCTCCTTCTTCATTTAATCCTATTGTGGATTCTCTGACTCTTTAACTCATGCCTGGACCACTGAACCTGTTAATCTGGGTAGTTTCTCTTAGTCCTTCTAATGCTTAGGCCAAAGGTATTCTGAGACCTTCAATTGTGAGCATGGGTATTAGTTAAGGGGAGGTGGGACAACCACTCAAGGAAACTCTAGTCATCCTTCAAAATCAGAAGATTAGGAAGGCATTATCATTAAGAATATGTATATCATAAGATGGCCAGTAGTTCAGGTGTTATACTAAAGCTGCTGACATGACTGCACTTTGTGCCTATGAGACTTCATTATAGACATTTCTTGACTATACTAAACAAGATGTCTGCATCTCATGGTATCAGAAGAGAAAAAGTTAATGATACTACAGCTGACATTTCTGCTAAACATCCATTTTCTAACTTTCAGATGTTAACCAAATAAAGAAATAGTATTATTTCCACTCCGGGATATGACACATGTCTCATGTCCACAAGGTAAAATGCAGGAAGTATGCAGTTTCTCATGTTTTGATGAAGTAATCACAAAACACACTTTCTTTTTCATATGTTAATACTATAAACACCAAAATAACTTTTGCCTTTTAAATTTTCCATAGAGGCTCAAGCTCTAAAATTTTTGCTTTTCATATTTTTCTCTCAAAAAGGAATAACCTTTTTCAAATTTTGCTCAAAAATCTCTAAACCACGAATTTCATTCGATTTTCACTTTGTTGAAAGCTATATATTTTCACTAAGCATGTATACACTACTATCAACCAGTGTCTCTGAAGTTGCAGGGTAACTTGTCTGGGAACTGGAAGCTTTGAATTCAGATGTTTGAGCTGTGTCTCACTAAGAATGGAACTGTAGAAAACCTAAAAGAAGTGAAGTGTGCAACATTTATACATAATGCAGGTGAGGATGTTATAAACATATTTAATATATTTAAACCCAAACAGAAATGTCAAGCATATTGTGAGGAAAAAAAAATACTTAATTTGTTCCTTTACTAGGAATCCAAGGACTTAGAAAACTAAAGATGTTTTTTTCAACAAAGTTTAAAACAATCAAAGTAAAAACTGCTGGTCTGATGACTTGCATAATTCACTGATAAAAAATATAATTGTATGTGGCACTTTGTGTCTTTCGGCGTTTCCTGGTTAGGGGTCGCCACAGCGGAACTCCGGTCCGCTAATGATTGATAGTGGATTTTTTTATGTACCGGGTTACCAGCCCTGACGCACAACCTTCAACGAAGGCACGCCCCATTCACATATGCCTCCACACAGAAGACACTATAGCTGAGAATGGAACGGGACAACGTCTTGCTATGAGGCAACAATGCTACCGCAGCACCACCACCGCAGTATATGTGGCACTAAAAGTGAAAAAATCTTTAGACTTAGTAATATTCAGACTTTGCAAGATGTACTCATTTAGTGTGTTAAATACATTTTGAAATAGTTCCTACCATCACATGGCCTGCGGGATTAATTATATATTTTAGATTTTCTTTTGTCATGCCTGTGACTATACCTAGAACTTGAGGCTTTATTGCTAACTCCATGACTGCTGCGTGATACCATCTTGGATAATTCATAGCTTCTTACATCTTAATTCGATATTTATTTCACCCTTTTGCTCCAGGCTTCATCTTCACAACATCAGTAAAAACTTTAACGTTGAACACTTCCAATTCCTTACTAAGTCATTTTAACTTTATACTTGGAATTACACTCACTCTACACACACCCACTGCTTTATTCATTTATTCTGATTCTGTCAGACAAAGATGGAAGAATGGACACAATTTAGTAGGTGCTGTAGAAATGCATAAATGGACTGCAATATAAAACATACAAATTACAGAGAATGCTAATCATAAACATGTATATATTAGGCAAAAACAGTACTTTTAAATGAATGCTGTATTTTATCAGAATCTGCAGTTAAAGCACTGATGTTGTCATAGTGTATTAACCAACCTGACTTTGGTGACTAATCTCAAATATCTGGCCCATATGTCAATGCTAGAAGTATCAAAGGCAAATTTGGACATATTCAATGCATAGTAAGTATGCAGATACCGGGGAATAAAGAATCTCATATGAGATTTCCAGAAATGGTATAATGTCTGTCAAAAATTATACTTACCTTATAAGGAAACTGCTACAGCATGGTAGGGGCAGTTGTTGGTCAACAATATATGACAGACATTTTGAGATTTTAAAGGGTTTGTGAGGTTCCTACATTTAAGTTTTATGTATCTTAATCAAATGCACTCCGCCTACCTTTTATGTATCACAATTAGTTATACTTTAGGTCAATGTCAATCAACAAGGGCCAAGCAGAGTGTCAATGCAGGAATGTAGACCAGTAATGTAGCGGTCAAGAATTTTATTAGATGCCAAACAAGACATGCACAAACAGAAAAATGAAACTAACAATTGTTTATGATTGTTAGAAAGTTTCATGATTATACTTAATCAGTAGTATTAGAAATAGAGCACAAAACACTGCAAGGTATCTTAGATGTCACTTCTTAAACACTGACTATATCACAGAACATGCTGGTAAATGTACAAAAATATAACTGGAAGTTCTAATTATAAGCTAGGGTAGTAAATCCACATCACTGATACACCACTTAAAGGAGTAGAAAGTAGGTTTGTACAGAAGGATCAAGAAGTTTTTTGGGTTATTCTACAAATACCTATCTCATCTGATAAACTGAAGAGTTTAAAAAGTGTACTGGAGAAGATAAAAGAAATGCAGTTTTTAAATGAAGCTGTAATGATTCATAGGGCTGAATAGTGGATAACAATGCACAAAGGCATTCAGGTATATTACCTTTACAGGCATGAGAGTTCATGTACACAAGGCTTGAGGTTCAAATCTAGTAAAGTGATAATTGTGAGTCAAATGAAAAAAACAAACATGAACTGCATCTAAGGATTGCAAGATGTAAGAAAAGAGCAAGAGATACCCATTAATGGTCAAAAATGTACACCGAGTTGTGATTTCTGTAATGCTTCCTATAACCAGGATGCAGGAGCAACTCATTTTGAATGACATGTGATGTCTGCCATGGAACAAAGTATGTGAGGATTCGTTTCAGTACAAAAGAGCTATTAACCACTGTGTGCATATTATTATTGCAAATTCTCAGGGGCCATGCAGTTGAGAGATACTACAACTGCCATTGGGATAAATGTCCCATGATTATATTTTCAAAGCGTGGAAGACCTGAAGAAGTTATTTCAGAAAATGTGCCTAAATTTGCAAGTTAGTCTGGAATTCAGAACATTTTGCAAAAAGATGTAATTTAAGTATAGAACACCTAGCCCTCTTTGCCCTTCAAGTAATGGAAATGTGGAAGGGATGGTGCGTGCTTAAAACAAATCTAGCAAGAAGACCTGACTATTCTTGTAGCAGAGTGTTACATGTCCGTCCTGAAGTACATAAGTGCACCATTCCAGGGAATGGGTTTGTTACCAGTGCAATATGCAAGAGGAACTCATTTTGAATAACATGTGATGTCTGCCATGGAACAAAGTATGTGCAGATTCGTTTCAGTACAAAAGAGCTATTAACCACTGTGTGCATATTATTATTGCAAATTCTCAGGGGCCATACAGTTGAGAGATACTACAAGTGCCACTGGGATAAATGTTCCATGATTATATTTTCAAAGCATGGAAGACCTGAAGAAGTTATTTATCATTGCTGGAGCCTTCCTGTGTCCTGAAAGAGTGCTCTTCAAACTATCTGGAGATATACAGAGCTGAGTATATTTTTCTGGCACTTCAGAGTTGTGTACTGGTAATTGTTGTTTGACGAATTTTATATCATTGCTGGCTGACTTCAGAGTTGTGCACTGTTATTTTTGCTTCACTGTATAGTTTTTCAGATCTCTGCTGTAGGTGTTGGTTTTCCCATACCCACCCTCCATATTCCTGTGTTGTTGTTTAAATCTGGAGGTTTTTGCAGTTGCCCGCCCCCACTGTAGATTTGATCTGGGACACCCCCCCCCCCAGTCCCATCTCTTTACCTCATTCTACCTAATAGACTCCTTCTGCATTGTTTTTAGTCATTTTAATTTAATTGCATTTTTTAAACTGTTTGGTCTAACATTGCTACATATTCAAGTGTGCTAGCTTGCACTGCATTTTAGTTCTTTTGACTGCTGTTTTAGCTACTTTTCTGTATATATATATATATATATATATATATATATATATATATATATATAAATACTTTTCCTGTAACTAGTGTAGTCCAGATTCAGATTTGCTGTATCCAGAACTGTATGTAAGCTTCTGAGCCTCCCCCAACAAGCTTTCTGTGTTGGAGGGAAGCCTTTTTAGCTTATCAGTGGGAGTGGTAAGCATTAGGTAACCTATCTACCACATAAGGAGTGGTTCTGGCCCAGAAATTTTAGTTATTGGCCGTTTGAGCAGTTTTTCCATCTCTCTCAACTTTCTGATTTAAAAGCCCACATTTGCACTTGTTTCCCCCCTTTCCTATAACTAGTTTAGTCCAGATGCAGATTCTTACTTTTAGCACTTGAATTTGCTTATTCGTGATCAGCACTTGTTCAGAACTTGTAAGCACTAAATAACCTACTAATTACTACAGCACTCAACCTTCCTCATTACCTAGTGGAAAACAGTTTTGGTACTTAATTTCCTCACTTGCTTAGAGAAAAACAGCTCTTGTACTCACTTTCCTCACTTATCTAGAGGAAAATAATTTTTTTATTCAGGCATGTCCAAGGGTCAGCTCCCAGTGTTCTCTCCTGTCTATCTGATGAATCTGGGCATCTTGAGGCAATGTAGAAATTGCCTCATGTACACAGACAACCCTCTCCTCCTACCACCCAACACTACAACTTGTGAGAGATGCACTTATCTAGCCAAACTGGAGGTAAATCTCTCTCCAATCAAGACTGAACTTGACAGTCAAGAGGAGAAGGTAAACACTTGCACCACACCACACTAATCACATAGTCTCACTAAATCTACACCACCAAAATCCACACATAGAAACACAAAAACATTCGCGGAGGCTCTCAATAATAATCTGCTCAATTAACAGAGACCTCCAAAGCAGAAATGCAAATAACCTCCACCCCCAACACAAACCAAATGGCACATAGCCCGCAGACTCAGTGTGCCACTCAACCACAGCCAATAAAGCAAAACAACGTACCCAACACGCTAGTCATAGGCGACTCTATAGTCAGGCACACTGATGTCCCACTCACCAGGCTAAACAAGGAGAAGGTTACTGTCAGCTGCCTGTTGGGTGCCAGGATCCGCCACATAAACCATGCACTCAGGTCACTCCACAACAAGTACAAATATGACTCTGTCATTGTCCATGTTGGTGTGAAGGACCTGAGACGTACCTCCCTGGACTACATGAAAAGAGACATGGAAGAGCTCTCTGATCATGTAGCCCAGGCGGGTATGACCCAAGCCCTGAGTAGCATTCTGCCATTACCCAGAATGATGCCGCAGTAAAAGGACAAAATGATTGACTTCAACAATTGGCTAAGCTTCTGGTGCCATTCTAAAGGGAGCCAGTATCTGTCTGCCTGGGATGACATTGTTGACAGATGACGATGCTTTGCCAGAGATGGCCTGCACCTGTCACCCCTGGGATTCCGGATACTTGCTAAGGTTCTTGCCACTCCTATAGCGCCTTTTTTAGGCAAGGTTCAAATGACAAATTCACCACCGTAACAGGAACAGTCAGGCAAAAACTGAGGGTGATGCTATTCAATGCCAGAAGTCTAAATCTCAAAATGCACTCACTCGAGGCACTCCTTAAAATGGAGAACATTGATATCTGTGCAGTGACTGAGACCTGGTTCAAGACTCCAGAGAGCACCCCTGCAATACCAGGATATAACTCATACTACACTTTTCGACCATGTAACCTGGGCCGGAACACCAAAGGTGGAGGTGTGTCCATATTCATTAAGGATATCCACACCTCCAGGCTAGTTGCTCAGCATAATGCAGCCGAGATTATCCAAGTGCAACTAACTCTGGGCAAAACTGCAATCCAAATTGTAGCTTGCTACAGATCACCCACCATGTCCCAGGATTCCCACTCCTCTTTTCTTGATGTACTGGAAAATATTACGGTTCAACCAAACACCCTAATAATGGGCGATTTCAACTACCCCACCATTAACTGGGAAAACTACTCATGTACCAACTCCTTTGCTCAATGCTTTCTGGAATTCAGAAACTCCAATGCCCTGGATCAACTTATCCACACCCCCACCAGGGGCAATAATATTGTAGATCTAGTCATTACTAATATGAGTGACCGGTGTTCCACACCTGAAGTCAACGCCTCATTGGTCCGATCCGACAATAAGCTAATTACCCTAGATATTCACATCCTGCCTCCACCCCCCCCTCCCCCATTAAGGAAACCATGGTAAAAAATTTCTCCAAAGCCAACTTCATGCTTCTTAAGACAGAAGTGGTGAACTTCATGACACCCATGCAGATGGACATTACAGGTACGACTACTGAATCCTACACAATTGCACTTTATAAGCACTTACATGAGTGCATGGATCATGCTATCCCAAACAGAACCAAGATGCTATCCTCCAAAAAAGGAAGCCAATCTGGTGGTCCCCTGCCATAAACAAACTGTATAACAGAAGGAAGAAACTCTTGCAAAAGAGAGTAAAATCCCATGAGTGGAGGAGCTCCCTGGTCAGCCTCAGTAAGAAGCTGCGATCCCTGATAAAATCCTCCAAAGCTAGTTATGAAAACAAAATTGCCACTGATTCTAAAGACAACCACAAAGCATTCTATAGCTTTGTCAAGAATCTCAATAGCAACACTCAGATCTGCTCTGAGTTACAGCACAATGGCACTAAATATACAGATCCAACTGATATTGCCAACATCCTGGCAAATAGGTTTAGTGCTAATTTTACCCCCCTCTCACCCCCTAAAGAGCCCATCCCTATACTGGAAGAATGCAAAGTTCCTGTAATTAAGGCTGCACAGGTAAAAAACACACTCTCCATAGCCAAGAACACAGCATCCATGGGACCAGACAACATCCCAGGCTGCGTTCTACATGAACTACAGAATGAACTGGCACCCCACCTAAGTACCATGTTGAGTCATAGCCTCACCTCAGGCTTTGTGCCTGCTGAATGGTGCACAGCAATGGTTACCCCACTCCACAAGGGCGGAGCCACCATGGACCCAGGGAACTACCGCCCCATTAGCCTGACGAGCCTGGTCTGCAAGGCCATGGAACGTATCATCATGCAACTTATAAACAAAGATATTGGTAATCTCCAAACTCTGGATCCCACCCAGTTCGGGTTTGTAAAAGGCAGATCATGTCTCCTAAACCTGATAGACTTCTTTGAAGCAGTCACCAAAGCCGTAGACAAGGGTAAGGTGGTTCACACAGCCTATATAGATCTTGCCAAGGCTTTCGACACCATCCCCCACTCTGGGAATTATAGATAAACTCACTAAACTAGGTATAAATCCCTATGTCACAAGATGGGTTGCCAACTGACTCACTGACAGAACCCACACTGTGAAAGTAGCAGACTCCAAATCCGACTTCAGACCAGTGACAAGTGGAGTACCACAGGGTTCAGTCCTGGGTCCTCTCCTGTTTGGTGTCTACTTCTCTGAAGTACAGGCTAACACAGAAGGTCTTTGACTAATGAAGTTCGCAGATGACTGCAAACTAGGAGCCATAATCGAAACTCCTAACGATGTGGACATCCTACAAAAGGGCTTCACTGAGACAGATGCCTGGTGTCAAAGCCATGGCCTCAAGCTCAATGCTAAAAAGTGCATTGTCATCCCCTTTGGTAAAAACTCTGTACCCATGAACTACAACATAGGCGGTAGTATACTTAACACCGAAAGTGTGATAAGAGACCTTGGGACACAGGTGAACAGTAGTCTCTCCTTTGATAATCACATCGCCACAGTAGTCAGGAAATCCTTCTATGTGGCACACCTCATCACAAAAGGTTTCTCATCCAGGAAAAAAAGAGGTCATTGTTCCCCTCTACTCATCACTCATTAGACCCATTATAGAGTACAACGCCCCTTTTGGTATGTACCTCACAAGACATCTACAACAACTGAAAAGGCTGCAGAGATACCTCACAAAGAGGATTACCGGCCTCAAACAGATGCCCTACGCAAACCGTCTCAAAAAACTCCAGCTTTACTCTGTCACATATCACCTACTCAGAGGTGATCTCTGCCTAACATACAAAGCTATGTCAAACCCAGAGCTGTTGGACATACTCCACTTAAAGAAATCCCAATCCCTCCAAACTACACGCTCTAAGGACCTAAACCTTGTCACCACAATAAACAGAACAAGCCGGAGGGATAGATTCCTATCCCAGAGACTTCCCATACTCTGGAATAAACTACCTATCCATATCAAACAAAGCTCCTCATTAGCACTCTTCAAGAAAAATCTTGATGATTAGATGGGAAATAGGAAATTCATCCCAGGGATCACCTCTGTGGCTCTGCTCGACAGTGGCACAGGAAAATAATTTTCTTGGGTGGCAAAAGCCAGGGTACCTTTTTGGCTGGGCTTGTATAGGCCCCAGGGCCGATAGCCTAATACCTACCTATGAACCTATGAATTAATTTTGGGAAGGAGGCCTCTAAACTAAGCTACCATTACTAGTTCTTTAATGTTATCAGAAGATCAAAATAATGTTCTAGACCTACAGAGGAAAAATCAGAGAAGACTAAAATTATATTTACGATGGAAGCAAAAGAATTTAACTATGCTAAAAGATGGAAGCAATAAGAATTCAAGTTGCAAAAGTATGCAGAGAGGACAAATGCAAGCATTAATTGGAAAGTAGGAAAAACTTAGATTACATTTTGTCATGGGCACACATTGTCATGTGCATAGAGGGAAGTGTATGTACTTATAATGCATAGAAGGGAAGGAATCCTCAAAAGTTACTTTAAAGAAAGAATTAGAAAGATTCCATATGATTCACATGTTACTGTCTTCTCCGACAATGAACAATCATAATGTTATCTCTGAAGATCAGGGTCAAAAGAGAATGAAGAATCAAAGCAGGATATTATACTTCTGAAAGTTTCAGAACCAGAGAATTTTCAAAATAATGATTGTAAGCATAAGCAGTTACCAGGGATGTAGCCAGGCACATACTATATACACTACAGCATATATTTTTAAAATAATTTATTTATTTTGTGCTTTAAGGGATAATTAATTTTAACATTGTTTGTTTAATTTCACATATTTATAATTGCTTATGATTAGATACATTATACTAAATTGTTTTTTTAGAATGGCTGGTTGGCTACATTGGCTATTTTTTTTTCTTAAGCTTTCACTTTCCAGGCTCAGGGGCTACACTTACATAGTGGGTGACACATTCTGAAGGCTGGGGTAAAATTCCAAAACTTATATGCAGAAGAATAATTTGGGAAATAAAGGGAATGAAAATGTTTTAAACAAAGTACTAAATGATGTCCCATATCACATTTGAATTTTTTTTTTTTTTTGCATTTTAGAAAATAGCATTTCTAAATAATGAAACCTGATTGACTAAATTGACAAAAAAAATTAGGCTGGTAATAGTGGCCCATTAAAAAAAAAGGTTGACTGCAGGAACACACAGTTGAAATCAATTTGTCAAAGTACCAGAACAGGTTATTCAAATAATGCAGTCTTTAACATGGAGAACTGCCATTGTCATTCTCTTGCATAAAGGTGGTGCTACTACTGACCCTGGAAACTATCGCCCCATTAGCTTGACAAGTCTAATTTGTAAAGCCATGGAGCATATTATTATGGATCTCATAAACAAGGACATAGGCAATCTCCAAGCACTCGACCCCACCAAATTCGGATTTGTCAAGGGCAGATCTTGCCTGTTGAACCTGGTTAACTTCTATGAGACTGTCATCAAGGACCTGGATGAGGTAAAGTCAGTACGTACAACTTACCTTGACTTGGCCAAGGCCTTTGACACAATCCCCCTCTCGGGCATCATTGAAAAGATAACACAACTTGGCATAAATCCCTATCTCATCAGGTGGATGGCCAACTGTCTCAATGACAGGACCCTAAAAGTCAAAATTGGGCCTCCACCTCTGATATCAGACCTGTCACCAGTTGAGTTCCCCAGGGATCTGTCCTGGGACCCCTACTGTTTGGCATCTACTTATCAAAAGTCCAGGCAAAGACAAAAGGTCTGTGGATGACTGTAAGTTGGGTGCTGTCATTGACTCCCCACATGATGTTAACATACTGCAAGACGGTCTCACAGCAACTAACAACTGGTGCCAAAGTCATGGCCTCAAGTTAAAAACAAAAAAATGCATCATCATACCATTTGGCAAAAACATGGCCCCTACTGATTGCCACATCAATGGCAACCCCCTAAGCACACAACCTGTGGTGAGAGACCTGGGTACTCGAGCTGACAACAATCGACCATCATATAGCGGCAGTGGTCAGAAGAGCCTTTTACTTGGTTCATCTCATAAGTAAAGGGATTGCTTCCAGAACAAAAGGAGGTTGTTACCTCTCTATACTCCTCCCTTGTTAGATCAATAATTGAGTATAACTCCCTGTTTGGTATGCACCTCTCAAAACATCTGCACCAACTGAAAAGGCCACAGAAATACCTCACAAAGAGAATCCGTGGCATCCAACACCTACCTATGTGGACAGGCTCAAATCACTATCATGCTACTCGGTATCGTACAGATTGTACAGAGGTGATTTGTGTCTCACCTATAAGGCAATCTCAGACCCTACCATACTAGAGATGTTCCATATCTATAAGTCTAACTCCTCACGCATTACCCACTCAAAAAACCTGAATCTAATATGCGACATCAACAAAACCTGCTGGAGACACAGGTTTGTCTCCCAGAGGCTACCCTGTCTCTGGAATAGACTTCCCATACATGTCAAACAGAGTACCTCGCTGACCCTTTTCAAGTGCAACCTTGATGAGTGAATGGGAAACCACAAATTTGTCTCAGGGGGTTCACCTTTGTCCCTCATTGACAGAGGTGCTAGGTGCTGACTGAGGTTTCTTTTTGGGGATAAACTCTTGGCTAGGCTTGTAAGGGCCCAAAAGCCATTAGCCTAGTAACCTCCTATGATCCTATGGAAAGACCGCCTCCTCATAGCAACTATGTCAATTACAAATAATACTTTATATTTGATTGACATATTAACTTCTGGAAATACTGAGAAGGACTAGAACAGGACCTGTAACACAGACAGAGAGTCATACAGAACCCTTCTACAATTCAAACTTCAGGTTTTTGTAACAAGATATTATCATCGATTACTTTTCTAAAACTTCATTATGTGAGTACTGATAACAAAAGTTGTTTTGTGAATTGCTTGCATACCATACATGTCGATTTATTTTGCGAGGCATTCATCTTGTCACTTTTACCAGAACTGGAATGAATCTGCAATGTTCAGCAAAGTGAAATTCACAAACATTTCATATTTTAACTTGTGGCCAGGGTATAGGAAGGAAGCAAAATTTAGTTCTTTGTGCATTTGTTTAGTTCATTGTTATTTTTTCAGGAACTTTTGGTAGCATTTTCCAACTTTTTAAACTGCATTATTCAACTCTTAATTGAGGATTTGACATAAGTTATCCAGTAACATTGTTTCCCATAGACCATCAGCCTACAAGCTGGAGTTGCTTACATTTTTTTAATTACATTTTTAAGTAGATGTTTTCATACTGAGATACTAGTTGCTATAGATACAATCATATTTAATTAGAGTAAATAGCAACATGTTGGGCAGGATTCACGAAGGCTTGCACAGAATCTAAGAGTAGTGTACGACTCCATGCAGCCTTCGCAATCCAGGAACAGCCTGAAATTCCGTGTAAGAGACCAGCTAAAACATCTCTTACATGGACTGGGCGTGGATATGCTAATCACCTCACTTGCAGCCGAAAGGCATGCAAATGAGGTAGTTTAGCGATCCACGAAGCTCAAACCAGCCCGTGTAAGAGTCATGTTAGCTGCAGAAATGTACTCAGTTGACAACTGAGTACGTTTCTGCAAATAACACAATGGAGCCATGTCAGCTCCAAATAAAGGGTGCATATGTATCAGCACAAATATGTGGCCACTGGCAAGGTACCCCGATGCAAATATGAGAAAAAAGTTTAAACGCAGTGCAGTCCCGCGCAAACGGGCTGCGCTATATAAAACATAAAAATGAAGGTTATAAACCCACAAATGTGGGTTTTATGCAATACATGGATTTACAATGCAGGGAACAGCAGAGCAAAAACAACATGGCCACTGTTTAGTGGTTGCTAAGGGGGGAAGCTGAGTCTAAGACATGTAACTAAGCATTAGTAGGCAATCTTATGTAAATGAGTGTTAGGATACTGAATCCCACTGTCACATAGCAAATGAGCACATTCCGAGTAGTGTAAGAGTTACATAAGGGGAAGGAACAGAGTAGGAGATAGGTGACATCACAGGGGGGAATGGCAGAAGGAAATGCAGTTCATTGGAGGACAGTGTTACGTGACAGATGTCAGACACATATCATGGAAAGAGGAGTGCCACAAGATAAGCATGGGAAAGTCAAGAAATGGAAGGTGTACACTGTAGCCAACACCAAAGTTTCTTGCTGGGTGTGCATGCGCACATCTGCGCACCAGGAGGTGCAAGTAGGGCAGTGTGCGCGCGTGTAAGGCAGACTGAACATGTGGGAGCCTGTTGGCAGACTTGTAAAACTGTTTGCGCTGGTGTGCGCGCATTTTAACCCGAATACGTAGATTCTGAACTGTGTAAGCATGTGTGCACACGTGTAAGCCACTGTGAGCGTGTTTCCGCTGGTATGCGTATTGCTCCCCCCCCCTGAGGAAATAGAAAGGAAAAAGGAAGCAACAGAAATAGTAGGAAGCTAGCAGGGAATACTGCTGGAGCTAACAGGTGAAAACAATTAGAAACAGGCAATTACACAGGCAGAATACTAGCCCAGCCCAGCACTTCAAACTCTGCAAACAGCAGTGCAGGATGTTTCTCTCAAGAGACACTGCAAGACAGGAGTAAGCTATTAGAAGTGAAAACTGAAAAAGCTTCACTCAGAGCAGAAATGCTAGAGGCTGCCATAGCTGTCATAAGGAGACATAGGCGACTTGCTGAGGGTGGTGACAATGCAAATGCTGCCAGACAACCCACAGTGAGGAGACGGAGAAGAGTGTACAGGCCCAGGGTCACCTACCAGGGGTTACATGAGCAGGAGATAGTGGAGCGCTATAGAGTGGACAGAGACCTCCTGCAGCAAATTGTTGAGCTGTGCAGGCCACGCCTCACACACAAAACCAACAGAGGGGAACCCATCCCAGTGGAAACCAAGGTATGTGTTGGCCTAAGAATACTAGCAACAGGTACCTTCCAGAGACCAACTGGTGATATGATGGGGATATCACAGGCATCAGCCTCCAGGGTACTGCACCAGTTCCTGGATGCCATGTCAGCACATGTTGGTGATCATGTATATTTCCTCAATGCCCGTGAGGTATTGGCCAGCAATATGCATCTCTTCCAGCAAATAGCGGAATACCCTGAGGTAGTGGGTGCAATAGACTGCATGCACATATGCATCAAAGCACCAGCTGGTGAGCGGGTTAGGGCCTACATTAACCACAAGGGCTTCCCCTCCATCAACTGACAGGTCGTGTGTGATGCTCAGGGCATAATAAGGAATGTGTGTGCTGGCTGCCCTGGAAGCTACCATGATTCCCATATCTGGCATCTGACACAGCTGTACCAGACATTTGCCAGTGGGGACATCCCACATGGTCACTTAGTAGGGGATGCTGGATATGCACTGGAGCCGTGGCTGATGACACCCATCAGAAATGCACACACACCTGAACAGGAACGCCATAATATGGCACACGCACAAACACAAAATGTAATTGAGCGTGTGTTTGGGCTGCTCAAGTCATGGTTCCGGTGCCTGGATACATCTGGTGGAGCCTTGCAATACTTACCAACTACATGTACCCAAATTGTCATGGTATGTGTTATGCTACATAATATGATTCTGCAAAAACAGCTGCAGCAGGATCACCATAGGGCTGGGCCAAACAGCCCTCCACCATTGCCAAGTCAATCACAGGCAGAGCGTGACTCAGAGGAGGAACAACCTGAGCCTGCCCCAGTAGGCAGAAGGAGGCGTGCCCAGTATGCCTTGGCCTTGGCAAAGCGGCAACAGATAGTACATACACTGGCTCAGTAGGGACCCTGGAAATGATACCTCTCTCCAACTCACACATATAGTAAAAGGGACGCCTAAGTTGACACAACCTGCTTTCAAACATGTACAGGGAGTGTAGTATGTGCATCCAACATAGGCAGCCCTGCAGCACCACCTGAGGCATGCTTGCCATGTGTTAAGCAATGTAACACCATGTAGTATATGCAAACTTGATGACCCTGACTAACATCCTAGCCTCACCAAGCATGATGCCACAATATGAAGATGAGATGATCAGTTGCAATAATTGGCTGAAGTATTGCTGTTAGTCAAAGGGGATTCGATGTGTGCCAGCCTGGGATGACATGCTGAGCACGACATGATGCTCCACCTGCTAGGGGTGGCGTGCACCTATCAGTCCTGGCCTTATGGATACTGGCAAAGGCTGTTGTTACCCCCAGCGTGCCTTGAATAGGTAAGGCTCAAAACACAAACCCACCTCCATAGGTATCACAAGGGATAAGAACCTAGATGTAATGCTACCCAATGCCAGAAGTCTAAACAGCAAGATGCATGCAGTCTAAACTCCCCCAGCATGGATAATGTTGATATCTGTTCTGTAACAGAGAACTGGGTCAAGGCTCACAACAGCATCCTAACACTACCAGGTTACACCTCATACTGTGCTGTACAGCCCCAAAACATGGAACAAGCTACAAAAGGAGGGTGACTAGCAATAATTGTCAAGGATAACCACACCCCCATGTTGGTACCACAACAAGAAGCAGCATGGACTAGCCATGGTCAAGTAACAGTGGCTAAAACTGCCTCCCAGTTTATAGCCTGCTACAGACTACCGTCCCAACACCAGAAACTGCACTTGGCCTATGTTGGAATACAAGAATATATCAAGCTCTCCAAACCACATTATATTGGGTGACTGAAAATACCCAAACATAGACTAGGAGCATTATTCTAGCTCCAACACCCTAGGACAAAGGTTCCTAGAATCCATAAACCAAAATGCTCAGGAACAATGTACCACTCCCACAAGAGGGGTAAGCATACTTGATGTGATAATCAGCAACATGGGTACTGGATGGCAAGATGAGAAGTGTATCCCTCACTGGTAAGATCAGACCATAGAGTAATCACACCGGATATACACATCCTGACCACAGTCCCTGGCCAGAAAACAACAGTGAAAAACATGTGTAAAGCAAATGTTGCACTCCTCCAAACTGATGTGGAATCCATTAAAGGCCCTGTGCATGTGCAAAATATGGGCCACACCTCAGAACCCGTTATACAGGAATTCCATGAACACTGCCAGGAATGCATGGTTTATGCAATCCCAAATAAAACCAAGACACAATGCCATACACGCAGGCATCTGGCATGGTGGACCCCAGCCATTACCAAACCATGCAAGACAATGAGGAAGCTACTACATGATAGAGCAAACCTAAAAAGGGAAGTAATCTCTGATCAGTATTATGGCAATAAAATATGTCCACTCATACAATCTAAGGCCAGCTACAACAAGTTGAATCTGTGAATCTTGAGGCAATGTTACACCTGCCCCATGTACACAGACAACCCTCGCCTCCCCCCAAGAAATACAAATATATGTGAGAGATGCAACCATTTATCCAAACCGGAGGCTGAGCTCTCTCAACACAGTACTGTCAAAACTAGTCAGGAGGAGAAGGTAACCACACACACCACAAACCCAGTCTCACATAGACCTATCACAACTGCAAACCAAAGACATAAACACAGAAAAACATTCCCGGAGGCTCTAATTACAAACACACCACATCAACAGAGATCTCCAAAGCAGACACCCAAGCAACCACTACCTCCAAACATAGCACATGCAGCACATAGTACACAAAGCTGGTGTGCCAAACAGTCACAGGCCAGAAGGAGAAACAACATGCCTGATACAGTTGTAATAGGTGACTCCATAGTCAGACACACTGCTGTACTGCTCACCAGACTGAACAAGGGAAAGGGTCCAGTAAGCTGCCTGTAGGCTGCTACAATACGCCACATAACAAAAGTATGCAGGTCACCCCAAAGCAAGTACAAATATGATGCAGTCATTGTCCATGCTGGTGTGAATGACCTGAGACGTACCTCCCCAGACTACATGAAAAGAGACATAGATGAGCTCTCCGATTATGTAGTCCAGGCCGGTATGACACTGACCTTGTGCAGCATCCTACCCTACCCAAGAATGATGCCACAGTACAAATACAGAATGATCAGCTTCAACAAGTGGCACAATTACTGGTGTCATTCCAAGGGGATCCAATGTCTGTCTGCTTGGGATGTCATGCTTGACAAGCCATGCTGCTTTGCCAGGGATGGCTTGCACCTGTTACCCCTGGGCGTCTGGATATTGGCTAAGGCTCTTGCCACCTCCATAGAGCCTTTTGTAGGCAAGGCTGAAAAGACAAACCCACCTCCCTAGAAAACATAACTGGAAAGAAACATAAGGGTAATGCTGCCCAATGCCAGACGTCTAAACCTCAACATGCATGCTCCCGAGGCCCTCCCCAGTATGGGAAACATCGATGTCCGTTCAGTGACAGAAACCTGCAGCAAGTCTCCTGAGAGCACACCAGCACTACCAGGTTATACCTCATATCATGCGTTATGGCTCCAAAACCTGGACCAAACCATAAAAGGAGGGGGAGTATCCATATTCAGCAAAGATACCCACACGTCCAGGTAACTGACAATGCACGAAGCATCAGAGACCACCCATGTGCAACTAACCATAGGCAAAACTGCTGTACAGTCTGTAGCATGCTACAGACCACACTCTCACACACAGGAACCCCACTCAGCCTTCCTGAAGACACTGGACAGTATGAATGTCTCACCAAATACCAAACAAGGTACTCACAAATTACCACATAGGTGGTAATCCATTACATATGGAAGGAGTAATCAGGGACCTAGGGACACAAGTGGACAGTAACCTGTCATGTGACACTCACATTGCCAACGTGGCTAGGAAGACATTCTATATTGGCCACCTTATCATGAAAGGGTTCACATCTATGTCAACAGAGGTCATTGTGCCCCTATACTGTTCAGGCCCATAATTTAGTACAATGCGTCATTTGGGATGTACCTTACCCGACACCTGCAGCAGTTAGAAAGACCTTAAAGGGACCTAACCAAGAGGATAAAGGATCTCAAATATATGTCATATGCTGCCTGGCTGTAGACACCCTAGTTGTATGCAGTCACATACTGCCTACGCAGAGGCATTGTATGCCTGTTGTACAAGGCCATGTCCAACACAGGATTAATGGACATGCTCCACCCCAGAAAACCCAAATCTATCAGAGCTGTGAGAGCGAGAGATGTCAACCTCAACACATAATGAAATAGGATGTGCTGGAGGGACAGATACATAACCCAGAGGCTCCCTACACCCTGGAACGGAATCCCACTCCATGTTAGGCAGAGCCCCTCACTGACTCTCTTCAACAGGAATCTTGCCAAGTGGATGGGTGATTGTAGATGTACACTGGGGGTCTTCACTGTGTCACGTCCAGACAGAGGCACAGTAAAGTAAATCCTAAATGGCCATAATATTCACATAGCAAGGGGTGGCGAAAGCCACACACACTCTGGCTAGGCTTATAAATGCCCTAGGGTGGATAGCCTAGTATGAATCTATGAACCTATGAAGATACAAATTGTACAGGACACTAAGGATAATCACAAGGCTTTCTTAACTGATGGTAGGAACCTTGTTGGGAATTCACAGATATGCTCTGAATCACTCAAATATTACAAACAGTATACCAAACACACACACATTGCCAACATCCAACCTGACAGGTGCAGTGCAACCCCCCCCCCCAAAAAATGCCAAATATCTATCACAGCAGAGTGCTGGCCCCCTGACATTGCAGATGCTGAGGTAACAGCCAGCATCTACAAAGCAAAATACACAGCATCAATGGTACGAGATGGTGTCCTGGCCTGAGTCCAACATGAACTCAAAGAAGAATGGAACGCCAAATAACACTACTGCTCAATGTCAGCCTTACCAAAGGATATGTACCCAAAGAGCAGTGTACAACAACAGTGGTCCTTCTCCACAAAGGTGTTGCCTGAATGGATACTGCAAACAACCACCCCAGAATCCTGACAAGTTTGGTCTGCAAAGCTATGGAAAGGATCAGCATGTACCTCAGACATAAAGATATTGGGGACCGACTGACACTGGACCCCACCCAGTGTGGCTTTCTTAAGTGCAGATCCTGCCCTTAAACATGTCTGACTCATTTGAAACAGTCATTGAGGCCATTGATGAGGGGAATGTGGTCCACACAGCCTAGCTGGACCTTGCAAAAGGCTTCCATACAATACCCAACGTGTTCATTATAGATAAGCTCACCAGCTTAAATATAAACCACTATGTCAGTAGAGGGGTTGCAAACCAGACCAAGGACAGAACTGACGTGGTCAGAAATGCTGCAGCCATGTCAGACTACAAACCAGATACAACTGGCATCCTACAAGGCTCGGTCCTGGGACCTCCCTTGTTTGGTATATATGTCCCATAGGTACATGCCAACATGGAAAGACTGTGTCTGAACAAGTTTGCAGAGGACTACAAACTGGCCAACATATCTGACCCTCCAGCTGACACAAGCATCCCACAAAAGGGCCACATAGATACAGACAACTGGTGCCATAGCCATGTCAGCAAGCTAATTGCAGAAAAGTGTATAGTCAACCCCTGTGGATATACAGTAAGTGCCCACCAATTACCACATAGGTGTTAACCCATTAAGTACTTAAGATGTAATATGAGACCTGGGGACACAAGTTGATAGATATCTTGCATTGGACAAGCATGTGGCTGTAGTGGTTATAGAAACGAACCATATACCCACCTAATCATGAAGGTAGTCAAATCTAGATCAGGGGAGGTCATTGTGGCTCTGCAGTCATCCTTCATCAGCCTCACAATTGAGTACAATGGCCCCTGTGGGATGTACCTCAGCAGACACCTCCATCAACTGGAAATACCCCAAAAGTACCTCACCAGGAGTATCAAAGAGCTTGAACAGATGCCATGTGTTGCCTGATTAAACAAACTGCAGCTCCACACAGTGCCATACTGCCCGCCCAGAGGCAAGCTGTGCCTGATGTATAAAGCCATGTCAAAGCTGGAATCAATGAACATGCTGCACCTTGTACAATCTGAATGGCAGTGAGCTATGCACATGAGAGACCTGAACCCCAGCACTGACATACATAGGACAAGCTGTACTGAATGATCCATAACACAGAAGCCACCCCCACTCTTGAGTAAACTCCCAGTACAGGTTAGCCAGAGAGTCACTCATTGACTCTCCTCAAGAGGAATCTTGATGAGTGGATGGGAGATGGTAGGTTTACCCTGGGTATCACTGTTATGTCACGGGTAGATGGAGGCACAGTATACTAACCATGACATATGTCATGGCAAACTCCAGTTACAATGTGTGTCGAAGGACAAACACACTCTCTGACTAGCATTAGAAATGGCCTAGGGCACATTGCTAGTGTTTGCCAATGTCCACCTATGTTGTGGAATACACTACCAATGTTGGACAAGCCTGGTTTAAGTAGTCCATATCTGAACATAATGCAACATGGTCATATGTGCACAACTGGCCCCTAACTAGTCTGTTGTGCTCACTATGAAAATTTAAAGCAGTGATAGGACTAAAGCCCAGGATACTGTCCACCACAGTGAAAGTACTGAACCAGTACACTATACGGTCCTACAGTGTTTGGTCAGTATGAAAGGATGTTGACAACTGTATGCAAAGTATCCCATTCAAACCCTGCAGGCACAGTATAATCCCTGTTGTGTTCAGACACAAAGCAGTTGGCCAGTAAGTACACAACATGACACCCAACACACAACCATAAACGTGAGATATTGTTGAAGTTCACACTCATCCACAAATGTGGTGGACTGCAGATTTCAACATATGGAAAGCTCAAATTGGGCATGCTCGCACACTTTGATAAATGAGACATATGTCAGACAACATGCCATGGAAAGCCTGAACTGGGCATGCTCACACACTTAGGCCATATCTCAGTTTAGCAGTTGGCCACACATATCTGGTATTTGTACGTGTTATTCCAGGAACCAACCAAATTACAGCAATCTGCCCAGTGCACACAGTTAAATGACTACAGAGACATAAGTGATATAGTGGATCCCTCTCATATTCAAACATCTTCCACAGATACACAAGTTGTTCATAGAAACAGGGAATGCTATGGCAATAAAGACCTGCAAACAGTCTATCAGCAACAGATATTGTGCATCTGACAATTAAACATATGGGTGTAGAAGTTAATACTAGGCTGTCTGCCCTAGGGAATGAAAGCTTAGCCAGAGTGTGCTTGACGTCTGCCTCCCCAGTACAGTAGACTACTGTGCCACTGTAAAGTAGGTCACATAAGGCACCGTTTGAGGCTAGTGGGCTGTGCCTCCGTCAAGCAGGGACACAGTGAAGATCCCATGGGTTGAATTTGCTATGCCACATCCATGTGGCTGGTGTTTGCTGGAAGAGGGTTGGTGAGGACCTCTAACAGTAAGTGGGCATCAATAACAGACTGAGGGGAGCCTTATCTGCAGTGTCTGGACAATTTCACTGTCAACACTTTGTCGTGATCATTATGAGGGACTGAAGTGTCATGCCAGTACTGTTCAGAGATGTCCTCCCTCTGTGGGCTACTGCTCTGCAATGTATTAGCTCACTCCGTCTGTTGGACAGCTCATATATGGCTGGTGTACACCTGACAGGTGTCCTGTTGTGGAGGAGTCATGGGTATATTTGGGATAGCATGATCAATGCAAACCTTCCACATGCTCATAGAATGCAATTGTCAAGGATTATGCAGAGTGGCCTGTATACTCCCCCAGCATGGGTCCTTTGAAGTCTTCCACCCCAGTCTTCACAAGTGCAAAGTCTGCTTTTGATAAATACACTTTGTTTGCAGTGACAACCTTGCCTGGGGGTGGGGATGGGATATGGATGTCCAGGGAAAGGTGGGTATGGTCAGATATCAACAATGGTGGTCTACCTCTGGTGTGGAACAGTGAGTGCCCATGTTGCAGATGGTCAGGTGCAATATGTATTCCCCCTTGTGGCTGTGGTGAGTGGTCCTGCCATAGCACATGGACACACAAATTGTAGTGGTTGTAGGGTAATGTTGTAGAGGCCTGAGTAGTTCCCACACACAGTATACCTGTACCTGACGTTAACAACTGGAATTGTGTATGTGAACACCTTCATATCTTGGCACTGTTCCCAGGGAAGCAAAGTATGTGTCCTGGATGTGGGAGGAGTGGTCTGAACTGGTTGTGTTGTGTGTTACAGGTCCTGTGGTCACGAAGCATGGTATAAAACATAACCTGCCAGTGCTGATGTGCATATCTGACCCTGAAGTAGGTGGCTGCAAATGCATATATATGCTATCCCCCACCTGACAGGTAGTAATAGATGTACATACCTCTGTAGAAATAATGATGTCAGCACCCTATAAATACTGCAGGTGCAGAGCAGATGCCTAGTAATTCTGATAGTGTGCTCCGCTAATGCATCTCCCTCAAGTGTTATAATATAGTTAGGTAGGGGTTTGAATCCTGCAAATGTTCAGTGTGTGGGCGAGCGGGGTTGGTGTGTGTGCAATTCTGTGTGAGAGAAATGTCCCTTTTGGCAACTAGGAGAACACACTACAGGATGCACATTCCCCTTTCTAAACACTGATGATGTCAGCACCCTATAAGTACAGGCGGAGAAAGAAAACCTCCGAGTAATGCGAATAGCGCGCTCTGCTAATGCGTCTGTCTCGAGTGTCGTACTATTGTTAGGTAGGGGTTTGAATCCTGCAAATGCTCAGTGTGTGTGTTTGGATGAGAGGGGCTAGTGTGTATGCAATTCTGTATGAAAGAAATGTTCCTTTTGGTAACTAGGAGAACATACTACATGATGCACATTCCTCTTTCTAAACACTGATGATGTCAGCACCCTATAAGTACAGCCGGAGAAAAGAAACCTCCCAGTAATGCAAATATTGCGCTCGGCTACTGCGTCTTGTACTAGTGTCATAACATAGTTAGATAGGGGTTTGAATCCTGCAAGTGTGTGTGTGTTGGGGGGGGAGTAGGGTGTGTGCAATTACATGTGTGTGATAACTGACCCTTTTGGCAACCAGTACAACACACCAGCTGCTGCATATTCCAATCTCTAAACAGAGATGATGTCAGCACCCTACAAGTACAGCAGAAGAGGGCAAATCTCCCAGTAATGCAAATAGCATGCTCTGCTACTGCTTTTCTCACTACTGTCATAGCACAGTTAGTTATGGCTTTGAATTCCACAAATGCCACGCGTGTTTTTGTCACACAGAATGCCCATGTGTGGGGGTTGTTGTTCACAATAATGCATGACATCGATTAAACCAGTAATGGCAATGCACACATATGATGTATGTGTGTGCCAACTACACATATATACCTGTGACCTTCAATAGTTCCCATGTCTGACGCCTGCCACATGTGAATACATGGTATTGAATCTAAAAGCCTATGTAAGATTACTTAATTTGCAAATGTACTTTAAAGGTAAATCTAACTGTTTCAACTATGACAGGGGACTTACGTTGAAGAGAAGTAGTACCTTTATCCCACCAAACAACCAAATTATTCACCATTTTGAAATGTTTTGTGAATTGCAATTGAGAAAAGCATGGAAAGAAACACATTTTTTAGATGACAACCTTACTGAAGCAGAAAGGTTTTGTTTAAGGGAACTAGCAGCAAGTAATGATTACAGAGTGATGAAACCTGATAAAGGGGGAGGTGTTGTTATTATGAAAACTGTGGAATATACAAATAAAATTAGTGATATGCTGGGTGATGAAAGTACATACACAGTGGTTTCTAAATATGATATTATTAAAGCTTATTCTAAGATAGACTGGCTGTTATATGAATTGCTTATGGATGGAGACATCTCACGACCAGAGTATGAATACATGTTAGTTGATTTTCCTGTTACACCTAGCATATTCGGAATACCTAAAATACACAAGAGTGTAACTAATCCTCCCTTTAGACCGATTGTGGCTGCAAAACGTTCCAAATTAGAAGCTATTGCACATTATATTGACACAGCATGTAAAAATGTGACAAACAACATAAAATACATTCTTAAAGATTCCTGGCACTGTTTAGCTACTCTTAAAGAGCATAAAACATTTAATTTAAATGAAGTGTATCTAATAACCATAGATGTTATTAATTTATTTTCGATCATTCCTTTAAAAGAAGGACTTGAATTGTTTGAAAGGAGTTTAGTTCATTTTGGAGGGATGAGTACGTCCAAGGTCAAGACCTTAGTTAAGTTAATGGAAATGGTGTTGGAAAACAATTTTTTTAAACACGGTGGTGAGCATTACAAGCAAAGCTCAGGAGTGGCTATGGGGGCAAGATGTGCCCCCATATATGCTAACTTAGTACTAGCAATGTGGGAAAAAGAGCACGTGTTTATAAGCAAATATTGGTCAAGTATTGATCTTTATTTAAGGTTCTTGGACGACATCCTGCTTTTTTGGAAAGGTGATATTAATGAATTTAATGAATTTATGGGATATTTGAATAATACAACACCTTTTCTTAAATTTACTTTCCAAATTAATAAGGATTCATGTGAATATTTGGATATTAAACTATATAAACAAGGAGATTGTTTAGAGTCAAATATTCACAGAAAATCGACTTTTTCAAACTCATACTTGCATTATAAAAGTTGTCATCCTTCATTTCAGAAAATAAATTTAGTTAAGGGACAAATGGTTAGACTCTCGAGAATGATAACTGATGACGATAAGTTTAATAAGGAAATGGACAATTTGTATAAGATGTTTGTTGAGAGAGATTACCCTAACGAATTGCTGTTGAATATTAGAAAAGAGATAACCATCAATAGGTATTTGGATTACAAGCCTATTTTGAAACATGGTTTAGGTAATCAAAATAATAAAGAAAGTGAAAACACTAATAAATCTAAAGCAATGATATTACCATATAGTGATTACACACCAACTTTTGCGAGTAATATTAGAGAGGTATGGGATAAGGTGTTTGTGAATCAAACCGAAATTATACAGGATTTAGGATGCTCTCCAATCATAGTTTTTAGTAGAGGGAAAAACTTAAAAAATTACTTTGAAGGTGAGGTCTTGTATAGAGAGTCAAAAATGAAAAAGTGCGGATTTTGTAGATGGTGTAGGTATATGGTACTTGTATGAAAAAGATCCACATGTAAATT